>NC_059351.1:42307500-42507500 GCF_019703515.2 Myxocyprinus asiaticus
GAGATGCACGGAGCTATGTGTGCTTGTCGATGTGTATGAGTGTGTGGGGGACTACTGAAAAGCAATCAGACCTGTCTGTGTGTTGAATGTTATGGCTGAAAATCCCTATTGTGTGAACCTGAAAAGTGTATGTGCAATAAATGTCTTATGTGGATTGTTTACCTGGCTCATGCTTCCTCCTATTTAGGAAAGGTAGAGGTCTGCCACATTGGTGCCGAAACCCGGGATCTGGAGGAGGAAGGTGCTGTCATGGAGTCCTCACCGCTGGCTGAAGACTGTGACGCCAAGGAGAATCCTGATCCGGTGGTGCTGGAGCAGTACGTCAGCCGGCAACCAAAAGGGATGGCTGAGGGGGTCTCGTGCCATCACCCGGCATCACAGATGAGGCAGTGCAGCTGGCTGAGGACCATTTGGCAGCATGTTCGGGGGCCGGCAAGTGGCTCTCTTTCTCCCTCTCCTCCCTTCCCCCTCCTTCCCCTCGTCCTCTTCTTATTCCCAGAAGTCATCCTGCAGTGTGGCGGCCGAGGCACCAACACTCCCTCTCTAGAAATGGGGGGGGAGGGTTAAGTCGCAGGCCAGATGATTCCCCTGCCTGAGTTTGGTGATGGGGGTATGTGGCGAGCAGGGTGTGGCCAAGCAGCTTCTGGGCAGAGCGAGGCCGGAGAGATAAGTGGTGAATGAGTTCCACCTGTGTGCCGCACCGGTCTCACGTTCCAGTGAGGAGCAGCATGAGTACTTAGGAGAGGAGACGGTGGGGGAGGGGAGAGAGAGACGCATGGAACTGTGTGTGCGTGTCGACGTGTTTGTGTGTGTCAGGGACCAATGAAAAGCAAACTGGTCCTGTCTGTGTGTTGAATGTTACGGTTGAAAAGCCCTATTGTGTGACACTGAAAAGTGTATGTGCATTAAATATCTTACGTGGATTGTTCACCCAGCTCCCACTTCCTCCTTCTTGGGAAAGGCAGAGGTCTGCCACAACTACTCATAGGCTAACATTGTGCTCCATGTAAGAAAGTCATACAGGTTGGAACATGAGGGTGTGTAAATTATGATAGAATTTTCATTTTTGGGTGAACTATCCCTTTAAAATGAATAAACTAATGCATTCAACATACAAAGACGATTCAAGAAATCAAAATCTGCTGTAAATCATGTAGAGACAAATTACACAAACAACAAGACTTGAATTAGAGTGTGATGCACAGCTGAATAGCTGTTATTAAGAATCCCAGCACAGGGACAAAGGTGAGAAGTGTCAGGTGGGCAGGATGAACTAAACCCATATGATGGATATTGTTTAATTAATCCACAGGCTCATCACCCAGAAGCCCATATGCATACCTGATGGTCCCATTTCTGGCTGGGCGAGTCAGAGTGTATATATATACTATATATATATGTATATATGTATGCTCAGTCCATGGAATTGCCCCATACTTGCGAACACACAAACACTTTCACACTGGCAAGGTTACCATTGCATGGTATCACACTTAAGGATAGGGTGAAGTGTGCTCAGCGAAGCATGGTGGGTGTCTGAGATTATCCATGATGAGTTATTTGCAGGTCTACTGGGAGTTATCGCGATATACTGGTTGCTAAGTAGGATGAGTGGTAGCGGTAAAGCACTAAGAAAGGGTTAGTGAAGCGATCAGGGGAATGAAAAAAAAAACTAAACAAAAAAATGGGTGGTGTATGTTGGGTTCGTGTACTTTTGTGTCCATTCCTTTTTCTTTTTTTAACCCAAAAATGAAAAACTAAAAATGTGTTTTTTGTTTGGTTTTAACACTGATTAATAAAATAAGCAGATACAAACTCATTTCCTGTTGACCATTTCATTTTCTATTTAAAAAGGAATAAAGAGATTGGGGGAAAAGGCTAAATTTTTGTTCCTTCAGTGTTTAAAAATGTATTTACACCTTGAATATTTGATACGCACATGTGAGCGGCACTGAAACGCCCCTTTCATCTGATTGGCCAACTTGCCCTGTCTTCTGTATCCTACTGCCTTCAGCTAGAAATAGAGTTGGGATCACTCTGCAAATTTGTCTAAATTTTCATTAAATATTGTCCTGAACCACCACTAACTGTAAACTATGCATGCCATATGTATTAGAATCTTGCTGCTTGGCACATCATGGTGTTGCTGTGAAGCGTCTCTAATGGACGTCGCGTGAGAGATTGCAAGCCACATCACTTGGCCATATGCTGACTGGGAATTGGTCCATTATATATTATTTTTATTTTTAATAAAATGTCCCATTGATAAATGTAATTAAAAAAAAGTTGTGTCACTTTGTATAAAAGTCCCATGAGTTAATATGAGTTAACACAAGTTTATTTTTGACATTTAAATGTTCATCCAGGCTGAGGCAATTACGTCAGCAGCACACTATATCAGCAATCTAAGGCTTGCAGAAATTAACATTGCACTTATGGAGATAGAGTGACTAGATGTCCCAATAAAAGGGACAGTTCTGATTTTACACGCTGTGTCTCACGTCCCTGACAGACTTACAGTCGGGAGGCCTTGTGTCTGAATCTTAGCTAGGCTATTAGAATTTTATGTCCACTCCAATCCATGTTCATGATGCCTAAACATTAATTTAGCAATTGCTTTTATCCAAATCAACAGAACTCTTTTTTTTTTTATCAATGAGACACGAATACACAGGTACTACAAAATCATACAATGTTATTAAAAAATAAAAATAATATATAATAGACCAACTCCCATTCAGCATATGGCCAGCTGATGTGGCTTGCGATCTCTCATGCAACGTCCATTAGAGACACCTCGCAACAACACCATGATGTGCCAAGCAGCAAGATTCTAATACATATGGCATGCATAGTTTACAGTTAGTGGTGGTTTGGGTCGGGACAATATTTAATGAAAATTGAGACAAATTTGAAGAGCAATCCCAACTCTAATTCTGGCTGATAGGATTAAGGCAGTACAGAAGACAGGACGGGTTGACCAATCAGAAAAAATGGCATTTCAGTGCCCCTTACATGTGCATATCAAATATTCAAGCCGTAAATTAATTTTTTAAAGAATGAAAGAAAATGAAAATTAAGCCATTTCCCACTTTCTCTTTATTCATTTTTAAATAGAAAATGAAATGGTCAACAGAAAATGAGTTTGTATCTGCTTATTCTATTCATCAGTGTTAAAACCAATAAAGAAGAAACCACATTTTTCGTTTTTCATTTTTGGGTTTAAAAAGTAAAAAAGAATGGACGCAAAAGTACATGGATAATGTTGCGATCTAGTAACTGTTTTTCTATGCAACAATTTTCTCTAGGAGGCTAATTGGGACTGAGGAAGCCAAAAGCTTAATTGAGACACATTCAAATTTCTTTTCGTTGAAAAAGTAACATGCACCGGTAATTTACAGTAAGGGATCTTTAAATGTTAATTGAGTATCTTTAATAGATGCTGAATTGATATGAAGATTTTTCTGTGGTTTTTGTACAGCCAGTCATGGACTAAATTTCATCCATGCCATTCTATTATTGTAGTATTAACTATTTCCAATAAACCTGCCCCTAAATAAAAAAAAAAAAATAAAAAAAAAAACACGATTAGTTGCTTTCTAATTTGGTCAGATAGACCGTTCCTGTCAAAGTGAGCATTTTTTGGTCAAATTAACTGAAACGTGGACCAGCCTTTATGCTGATAGTCAAAACTCTGTCTACACAAGACTAGGGTTGAGGAAAAGACTGTCCCCCTGTGGCAAATTGCAATAAAACTCACACAGACTGCTGTCAGGAGAGGATGGAGAAAGAAAGAAAGCAAAAAAGGAAGGGGAATATGGAGAGTAATGAAAGAGTTGGTAAGACGGTGAGTCCAGCACTAAAACTCACTAACCTCATCTGACCTTTCAAACACCAGAAGAACAAGGTTCAGAAAATTGAGCCAGTGTGGCTAGCCTCTAGTGGCATGACCGTCCACACTCCTCCATTTAGTCCAGCCTAACTGAAGAACAAATCAATGTCAATGTCACTTTTATTTATAGAGTACATTTAAAACAAAATCTGCTGACCAATGTGCTGCACATAATATCGTAAAATATAATAAAACACTGTACAAATAATACATAACATATAAAAAACAAAAAACAGAGGGCATCAGTGGTTAAAAGCTATAGAAAAAAAAAGATAAGTTTTAAGCTTTGATTTAAACTCATATACAGTTGTGGCTGTTCTAATAAAAACAGGAAAGATATTCCAGAGTTTAGGTGCAGCTACAGCAAACGCACAGTCACCTCTTATGGCACTTTTCCACTGCACGTTACGGTTCGACTCGACTCTGCTCGCTTTACTTTTCTGAGCTTGCTTTTCCACTGCAGTTTAGTGCCACCTCAATGTGGGTGGGATTATAGGGTGATCATCATAGTTGTGCCGCCTCTACTGCCGTGACATCATCTTAAACGCGACACAAACATTACTGACCATAAACAATAACACGACCGCTAGCTGTTAGCTACTAGCTCATTGTGCTGCATAAAGCAGTTGTTGCATGGTGATTTTACACAAGTGTAACAGTTAAATTGGCCTGGTTGTTTTAGAAGCAAGCTTTCCAGTAGCTGGTCAACTAAATAAAGTGAAGCTTTCAAGCAGAATATAGAGTTAATGTAACAAAACTTACCATCCTCCATCGTGGACTCCAACAACGCCAAGTCCAGGGCACTCTCCCTCCCATTGCTTGCCAGTCTATTGCCATAGATAGCGTCCATTTGGTCAAACCACTTCCACTTTCTTTTGTTTGAACCACTCTGGCTGTTGTGGTCCTTGATGGTTCTGTAGTCACTTTTAAGTTTTTTAAACTTTTCCCTACACTGTTGGTAGGTCCGGTGGTAGCCATGTGCGGCCAACAGCTGAGACACTTCCTGAAAGACTTTTTCGTTTCGTGTTGTTTCGTTCGTCGCTAATGAGAGGAACGTCTGCACCTCGTTTACTGACCACGGCGTGGTTTTGTGCACAGCCATTTCTTTTTACAATTAGAAAGTCAGTGAACAAATGATATTGCTGTCGCTGTTGCGGGTTGATGTCCCATGTCGCAAATCCAGTGACGCTGGTAGTGACAATTCTCTCTGACCAATCAGTGATCTGCAGGGTTTTGACGTCACATTTAGTATCGGCTCGCTTGGAACCTCGACCGAGGTGGTACTAAAAAAAGTATCGGGTACCAGGTACCATCCACAGTGGAAAAACCCCAAAAAGTGAGCAGAGTCGAGTCGAGTTGAGCTGTACCGTGCAGTGGAAAAGCCCCATTAGTTTCAGTCTAGTCCTTGGAACTGTTAATAACCTCTGGTTTGATGATCTCAAAGATCTCCCTGAGTGATACTCGGACAAGAGATCAGAGAGATAGGATGGTGCTAGACTATTTAAGGATTTATATAAGAAGAATTTTAAAATCAATTCTGTAATGAACTGGCAGCCAGTTTAGCAAGACTAAAATAGGGGTGATATGTTCACGTTTTCTGACCCCAGTCAGAAGCCTAGCAGCTGCATTCTGTACTCTTTGCAATCGAGAAAGAGATGATTGACTGATTCCCATATAGAGTGAGCTGCAATAGTCAAGCCTTAAAGTAATAAATGCATGAATCACCTTTTCAAAATTCTCAAAAGATAGAAAAGTCTTCACCTTCGCCGAAGCTCATAAATGAAAGAAGTTAGATTTGACCACAGAATTGACTTGTTTGTCAAACTTAAGAGCACTGTAAATGTGCACAACCAATTTTTTTCATGCATGATTTAACATGTGGAGACAGAGAGCAAAAATTTACATTAGATGTTCTAAGAGCTTCACAGCGCCCAAACACAATGATCTCAGTCTTGTTTTCATTCAAGTTTAAAAAATTTAAAGACATCCAATCTTTAAATCAGAGAGACAGGCCAGGAGAGAGTCTAAATAATTCTTGATGTGTTTCAAGGGAAGATAGATTTGGGTATCGTCTGCATAACAATGAAAAGAGATATATATATCATGTTTCTTAAAAATTGAACCTAAGGGAAGCATATATAGGGAGAATAAAATAGGAGCAAGAATAGAGCCTTGGGGAACACCACAGGTAAGTTGGACAGAACCAGAGGAAAATTCACCAATATTGACTGAGAAGCTTCTATTCTTAACATAAGATTTAAACCAATTCAGCACCTTTCCTTGGATATCTACACATTGCTCTAAACAAGAGATAAGTGCAGCATGGTAAACTGTGTCGAATGCAGCACTTAGATCTAACAGCACAAGTACAGCAGAACTACCAGAGTCAACAGTTAGCAATACATCATTTAAAACTTTTACAATTGATGTCTCGGTAAAGTTGTATTTTCTAAAACCTGACTGAAATACTTTGAAGATCTTATTTTCTTCTAGAAGAGTGTGTAGTTGCTGAAAAACTGTTTTCTCTAAATTTTTGAAATAAAAGAGAGCTTGGAATCAGGTCTAAAATTAGACTACAATAAAATTGTAGGGTCTAGATTTGGCCTTTTAAGAAGGGGTTGAACAGAAGCATGGTTTAAATAATTGGGTACTGTTCCCGTTTGAAGGCACTCATTGATAATATTTTTAAAGACTGGTCCCAACCACATCAAAAACTTGTTTTAAAAGACATGGGGGAATAGCATCGCAGGAGGAGCCTGTGGGCTTCAGCTTACTAACAATTTCTTGTAAAGAAGGGAGAGAAATAGTTTTAAATTGGCTAAAAACAGCAGTGCAAGTAGGGGGGACATAGAGATTGTAAGTAAGGGAGATGATGTTCAATCTAATATCACTTATCTTGTCACCAAAAAATTTAAGAAAACTTTCACACATGGCTGAAGACTCAGCCAGATATACAGTGACAGAAAAATTCACAACAGCATTTATAATATTAAAGAGGGTTCTTGGATTGTGATAGTTCTTTTCAATGTGGTCAGAAAAGTACTTGGACTGATCTCACAGCTCTCTGAAATTGAGATAATGAATCCCTTAGAATTTCATAAGAGACCTGAAGTTTGTCTTTCTTCCATTTTATTTCAGTTCTTCTGCAGGCCTGTCTAAGACCTCGGGTGGTGTTGTTTAGCCAGGGCTCAGACTTAGGTTTATGATATTTGGCCTTTAGCGGAGCCACTGCATCTAAAATATTAGTGCAGACAGAGTTTAACCAACTGAGGTGCTCATCGGCACTAAGGTTGTGACAAGAGAGATCAAAAGATTGAAAAACCTCCTTAAACGCTGTTGAAAATCACCACTGGTAGTAGATGTAAATAAAAGACACCAACGCATAGATTTAGCAGGGTTGTCAGTATGAGATATGAGGGGAACAGTGAACAAGATAGACTTATGATCGGAAATACCATAATCACATAATTCAATGTCATCAACTGATAAGCCATCCAATAACACAAGATCGAGTGTATTTCCGTGTATATGAGTGGGGCCTTTCACCAGTTGAGTCAAATCAAAAGAATCAATAAGACTAATACATTTGTTGGCCAGCGAGTTTGATGGACAACACACATGGATGTTAAAATCTCCAAGAATTAGTAGTCTATCAAAATTTGGAATAATACTCCCTAGAAAGTCTGCAAAGACATTGATGAAACCTTTGAGGCATTTTGGTGGTCGATATTTCACTGCTATCGCCAACGGCGTGTCCATTTCCAGTTCCACCAGTTGGAGTTCAAAACTACTATATTCATCAGTCAATAGAGTCCAACACTTAAAATTGTCTTTAAAAATCGAAACCAACTCTTCTCCCCAACCTGAAGTACGAGGAGAGCTAAAAAGCTAACAGTCAGGAGGAAGAAGTTCAGAGAAGGGGCTCAAATCCCCAGTCGTAAGCCACGTTTCGGTGACAAATAGAAAGTCCAAGCCACGTGAGGCAAAAAAGTAATCTAGGATAAAAGTCGTATTAATCTGACGTTGATCAAAGCAATCCTCAGGCTCACCGAGTCCTCAGTCGGCTGTGATACCTGGCACAGCGAGCGGAGATGGTGCACATCCACACCACAGCGGAGACGAGGTGGGCGATAAAAGGGAGCTGAGCTATCGAGTCTGGAACAACAGGAATATTCCACAAGTGCAATGGTTCTAGGGAACGCCACCCAATAAAGCGGTTACAGTCAATCTCTTGAGCAAGAGAGCCCAAGCGTGGCTGCAACTCCAGTTTGGCCACCAGAATAGCTTTAAGCTTGACGGCAATACCTCCCCGTCTTCCACAGCTTTTTCGGCACTTCCTCCCTGGAAGTGTACATGCAGGTACAGACGCCAAAAGAGGAGGGGGAGCATACTGTGAGCCTCACTGAGCTCGAATTAGTAGTTCATCAGCTGTGAATTAAATGTACAAAAGTGCTTGCCGGTCGTACACTAAAAGCGCCACAATGCTTTGACTTAAAACACACATAAAACCCATTAAAACAAATAAACTTGAGAACAAACCAGTTAGCTGACCGCATGCCACACACACCGGCACCATCTTGCTTCCTAGCAAATCAATACTCTTTCTCTTTGCCTTTCTCCTCTGAGGCATCTATCTGCACTCAATGGAGAAGGAGGGGCCTCACTGTGAAGGAGCGAGGAGTTGAAGAGGAGGAGGAGGGCCGTGGACAGGTGATGATTCCCCCTGTGTGAAGCAGTCATCAGGTTAGAAGAGGCACGTGTGTGTGTTGGTGAGTGAAAATTCAAGAGTGGGTTGTAAAATTGCCTAATAATATTGCTTTCATGCATGCACCTGTTAAATTCAATGATGCAGACTGTCCTAAAGTTTTCATGAACAATCTTAAATGTAGTTTGATGATCTTATAATCGTCATATATGCACATTTGCATTGATAACCTCAAAATAGCTACTGAGAAGAAGACAGGTTAGAAAATAGCAAGTTTATGAGTGTATTTGTGATCGCAAATTCAGGAGGAGGGTTATGGAAATAACCTAATAGTGCATGTTTGAAATGATGGAGGTTGTGCAAAATATTTAATAGACAAACATAATGATGACCTCACAACTGGTATAAATGCACTGATGACCTCATCATAGCATCGGTGCATTGATGACCTCACAATGGGAAAGATGAATTGATGACCTCACACTGGGTATAGATGTACTGATGGCCTCACAATAGGTAAAGATTCATTGATGACCTCGCAATGGGTAAAGATGTATTGATGACCTCACAATGGGCATAGATGCAGTGATGACCTCAAAATGGGTATAGATGCACTGATGAGCTCACAGTGGGTAAAGATAAACTGATGACCTTACAATGGGCATAGATGCAGTGATGACCTGACAGTGGGAATAGATGCATTGCTGACCTCACAATGTGTACAGTTGCACTGATGACTTCACAATGGACAAAAACTGCACTGAAGACCTTACAATTATTTTATATGCATTGATGACCTCATACTGGACATACATGCATTGGTGACCTTACAGTGGGTATAGATGCACTGATGAACTCACAAAGGGTGAAGATGCATTGATAACCCCACAGTGGGCATAGATGGATTGATGATCTCACAATGGGTACATATTGTATGCACTGATGGCCTCACAATGGGAAAAGATGCATTTATGACCTCATAATGGGTAAAGATGCAATGATGACCTCATACTGGACATAGGGGTATTAACGACCACACTATGGGCATAGGTGCATTAATGACCTCACAGTGGGTTTAGATACACTGAGGACCTTAAAATGGGTATAGATGTGTTAATGACCTCATAATGTGTAAATATTAATTGATGACCTCATAAAGGGCACTAAGAAGTCATCAGGTTGGAAGAGCCGATTGTGTGTATGTGTGTTTGTGAGTGAAAATTCAACAGGAGGGTTATGGAAAAGCCTAATAACTCTGTCATGCACGCACAAGTAAACATACTGTTCTAAAAAGCACACACATTGGCTGACACAAACTACTCAAAACTCCCTCATCTTCACCTGACTGTGTTCAAAATTTGTAGCCATCTAATGTGCCTATGCCGGGACACACAGCATGAAAAAACCCTCCATTTGCAGGCAATCCGATACCTCTTCTGTCTGCAAGAATGTGCATTAATTTGAGCGCAATTTATTCTGTTATTAAGCATTCCAGCTCTGTCTGTCTGATTGTGTGAACAGCAGTATTCTCTCACCATAGCTGTCAGCAGCCATATCACCCTGTAGCTCATGACCAGTTGCCCACTGAAGCTAAGCAGGATTGAGCCTGGTCAGTATTTGTATGGGAGACCTCCTTGGTAAACTAAGGTTGCTGCTGGAAGAAGTATTAGGGAGACCAGCAGGGGGTGCTCACCCTGTGGTCTGTGTGGGTCCTAATGCCCCAGTATACTGATAGGGAAACTATACTGTACATACTTCGGATGAGACATTAAACCGAGGTCCTGACTCTCTGTGGTCAATAAAATCACAGTAGAGTAAGGGAGTAACCCCGGTGTCCTGGCCAAATTCCCCCATTGGCCCTCATCAGTCATGGCCTCCTAATAACCCCCATCCATTAATTGGCTCTATAACTCTACTTACTCCTCTCCACCAATAGCTGGTGTGTGGTGAGCGTACTGGTGCACTATGGCTGCCATCGCATCATCCAGGTGGATGCTGTACACTGGTGGTGGTTGAGGAGAGTCCCCTGTTCACTGTGTAAAGCACTTTGAGTGTAGTGTTGGAAAAGCGCTATATAAATGTAACGTTCATTCATAGCTGTTTCTCATTTCTCAATATTCTGCCTCGCTCCTTAGCGGGAGATGAGCAGACTTGGTTGTTGCCTGGGAAACAGGATGCGGCAGGCGAGGGAAGCTGATTAGAGATGCCAGTGCAGTCAGAGGATGGCGGGGTGATTGTAAAGCCATCACTCTGTTTTTTCTCTCTAAAGACAGGGCCATCAGGCAAGCTGGAGTGGAGTCAGCGCAAAAGTCCTCTTTTCACTCACCAGATTGTGGTCATGAGGTGCAAGCCAAGCTCAAATCACTCCAAAATCCTAGCTATATGTTTACACATCTTTTTACTCTGTTTCTTCACTCTCAAGTTATTCATAAGCAAGCTTCTCTCCCTGGACTGAAAGGCATCATTTACTTCCTACTAATGATTAAATTGCTAAATTACCCTGACTAACCTAAGCATTCATTTAACATGCTGCTCAACAACAGCTGTGGACCTTGAATGGTAAGCACATTTGGTGAACGTATTCCTCTGGGAAGTTAAAATAATTTTTAGAATTTCTGTCTGTAGACAAGTAATACTTTAAGTACAGATTTGTACAGATATTTCACAAACATAGCTCAAAGCCGAATATACAGTTCTGAATGTGGAAATCTTGTGGCAACTAAGTACAACTATCTTCCCAGGTGGCTTACTCCTGGAAGTTGTGGAATGCCAACCAATCAGATTAGATCTTGCCAGATCAAGAAATTGCTTGCCATTTTTGTGTGTAATAAGCTTCAGGTGGTCAAAGAACAGACTGGTTTTGCTGCCACTTGTTGATCATGAAGCTGCCATGAAGACTGTGCAGCAAATTCTATTATGTATCTGGGGCCCTCTGGAGCTACTAGGGTGATTCAGTGGCTTGCGGAAGCTTTCACCCAGATCTGCTATTACAAAATAATAAGCCACAAACTGATCTAAAATTAGTGTTGGTCAGCAAAATCCAGAATTTGCCACAAAACCAGACCTGTCTACCTGAGAATTCTCCATGTCTCTGGTTTGTTTAAACATGGGCGGAAGTGAGGTGGACAGAGAAAGGAGGAGGAGTAGGTGAGTGAATGAGCTGGAAATGTACACCATAACCCTGGATTAAATAAATGATGGCATACATGAATTCGAAACACAAAGTTTGACACCCAAGGCTGAGCTTTATTACTCTGTCTTGCACAGTCATCCTCCCATTCTTTCATTCCTGCTTCATTTGCCAGGCTGAGAAGAGAAAACGAGAAAGTTTACGCCTCTTCCCTACCCTCTCTTTCTTAATCAATGTGTTCATAAGTAATTCAAGGACACCTACTGAAGCGAATACATAATTAGCTTTTCAATTAAGGCCTTTAAAACTAACCCAAACTGCCCAGTGAACCAAGGGCAATCTGACAAATCATAACCACCACTGTGAGACTGGCACATCAAGAAAAACAAAGCATTTTATTAAGTGCCGTCCTCATTATAATGACAGGCGGCTCAAGTCACTTGGCGAGTGTGGGGCTAATTTTGTTCATTCACACTCTTCATCGCATTGATCTTTCTTTATCAGTTAAGCTGGTAACAGACTCATAAGAGCCTTTAAAACAGTGAGGCTAATTAAATATCTTTAGTTTAACTATCTGGTAATGTTTTTAGTGATTTTATTAATGTAATTAATATTATTATTTTCTTTTCAATTGTAAAAAAATAGCCGTTCCAGTATGTCTATGTAAGGGGGTTCAGTGGAAAGGAGGAGGCGAGAACCAGCTTGACAACTTAAATAATAATTTAATAAACAACTTAACCAAAAACACACAACCATAAACACACACACACAGCGCAGCTGCCTGTAATTCTCTCTCTCTCTAACTGTCGTCCCCATCAGGCTGATTGGGGACCGGGCGTGCGTCATTCCAGCCCGGCCCCGCCCTCCTCGCTTCTACAGTCTAGTTTAATACAAAAAGGCATTCATTCTGAACAGACCCTAAGCTAGTTGCAGTGTTTTGGAACGTGGTAGCCAGTTTCTAGCTGATCCAAGCTAGAAGTCATTAGCCAGCAACAAACCAGCTTCCAGCTAGGCATACCAGCTTGAAATGCTTAAGTTGAAAACATGGTAGCTGTTGAAATAGCATTTAACCAGTCTGCACCAGATAGAAACCAGCAACCTTCTAAAAACACAGCTACCAGCTTAAGCAGAATTCTCCAGGAGGGCAGGACCTGGTAAGAATTCAGTCTGCATTGTGAGTTGACCTTTAGCGAGCGCCGGTGTCCTCATGCATAGTCAAAGGTTGAGGAGAGCTGTTCAGATTTTACCCTCTACAACCACATTAAAATTACAGACCTCACATGTGTAGCACACACACATAAACCTGTTCACAAGCTTAAGGTCTCATTGGTGCAAGGAATGAAAGAGAATACACTCAGAGGAGATAGGTGGAAAGAGGTGAGAGAGAAGTGCTGTTCCAAAATTTAGTTAGCATTTTAAGGCATGTTCCAAAAAAATGAAAACATTATTATGCTGCTATGATACAGAGTTTTGGCCAGATTGTAAGTCAGCAGCATTGTAATGAGCTAAACACATCCAAAAAAGTCCATCTGAAATTAATTCACTGATAATAAATTCACTGTTGAATAAAATATAAAATTTGTTCCACCTAATAAAAAAAAATAAAAAAAGTGCTATTTTACCCATTATTATGTCTGAGCTATGTATTTTATGCTTAAAAGTATACCAAAAGTCCATCTAATGAGGAATGAGGTTCTCTCCGTGTTCAGTGACAAAGCAGTATTTCATCTCAATGAGAGAAAGATGAAACATGTTTGCGTGCTTAATAATTAATTGTGTATGGCATATTTCATCTTTAATGCACATCACTGGGGGCTCACTGCTCCCACACACCCCCAGAGGCATAACAGGAAGGACACAGAAATGACAGTGTGTGTGTGTGTGTGTGTGTGTGTGTGTGTGTGTGTGTGTGTGTGTGCAAGCAAGTGTGTGTGTGTATTATTAAACATTAACTTGATGAGTTAATAAGTAGGATACTAAGAAAAAGAGCAGTCCAAAAGGGAAATGTTTTCATTAAAACAGCTCCCATTAAGTTATTTTCTATGTAGCTATGCACTAGAGTGTATCAGATGGGTTTTTGCATCACAGCAGAGTGTTTTAGACTTGACAGGAAAAGAAAATGACTGAGAAAATGGAGATGTGATACAGAAAGCAAAGACTTGACTGAAATTAGCAAAAAGTCAGTGAACTGCTGTTCACAATCCATTTTACATCTACAATGGGACATTTTAAGTGAAACAGAATATTCAAGAAAAAAAAAAAAGAAGTGGGATTTGAGTTCATGCATTGCAAATTTATTGGTTTGTGAAAAGTGGGAGATGCACCAAATGAATAATTCACAATAAGACCAAGACTGCACATTAAATAGTAAATGTAATCAATTTTTATTTTACTTTTGTCTTCAAGCGAGTTTTCCCCCTGGCTGTGGCATGTCTTTTTCTCTCTGTGCACATATTGAGAGGAGGGGCATTTCATTGGCAGGGTGGAAAAAGAGTGTTGACTGAGCCAACACGAACAGCTACACAAAACTAAAGTCCATTTCAAGGCAAGTCAGTCCACTCGGCGGCCATATTTGGAATGCTCCCGTGCAGGCTGTGCAGCTATTTTCAATGTAAACAAGCGACATAAAAGTAAAGCTCCTATCTTCTTGAATGGGGGAAAAACTGAAATCTTTCAGTAATCAAAAATCATTTCAAAATCAAGATTACGATCAAAGAACATCAGTAAAATCTGACAATGGTATGGTAATGGTATGGTTCTTTATCTCAAATCATGCTAAAAATTATTATTATTATTATTATTTTTTTTTTTTTTTTTCAGGCTGGTTCAGTTAATTCGCATGGGTGTTCTCGAGTTGACTGTTAGGCAATGTCTTAATCTGAAAGGTGATTGGCTCTTTTACGTGAAAGGTGGGACTCTACATCTGTTGGCAGTTCCAATGTCTTCCATTCATTTTAATAACAGTGGTCCATCTCTGCTAAACTGTCTCTGACCATTCACAAAAACAACACGTGTGTCTATGTGCCATGTACTGACCCATGCAAAGAACACTCCATGGTCGCCATGGTTTCCACCGAAATAGAACAATTACAAAAGTAAAACATTGGTAACTTGTGTTATTCACCACTTCAATCAAGTGTCATTGATCAAAATGACAAACACAAGCTTCTTATATTGTTTGAAGGAGATCCAATATTTAGTAGCACTTGGTAAGGGAAAGCATCACTATTTATTAATCATATTTAGGGTTAGGGATCTGAACTGACCAGTGACCCTAAAATGTAGACATTTGCATGTTACTCATCCAGCACTCTGCTGCAGATAAGGTGTGGCTAATTGAGAAGAGGTTAACAATGACTTTTCTAAACAAATCAGACTTAAAGTTTTCACCTAATGGATGATAAAAGAGCAAGAAGAAAAAAAAAAGTAATTGAATAAGGAACCCAAGCCATATCTAGGGACAGGAATATTATATATATATATATATATATATATATATATATATATATATATATATATATATATATATATATATAGCAACTGTAGAAATGTGCTAACAACCACCCAAAACATATTTACAACAGCATAACAATTCCCTGCCATTGTGGAGGCAAGTTTTGCATTGACAACTTTTGCATGACTCATATTTTCTTCAAAAAAACGAAAGAATCCTGTAATTTACTGTGGCTTTACAGTAGTAACTATACCTGCAGTAACTGTGACATTTTGGTACAAACTATGGTTACCATGGTAAAACATTGTAAGGCAAATCATCCATGAAGCACTTGAAGACAGAAGACCACTGAACAAAAAATACATTCAACTGTAAACTTTAGTCAAGAGGTGAAATAAATGACTGTGAATTTGTTCTTAGACGAGAATGGCTGCTAGTTTGCTGTTTGTTACCCAGAGCCTGTGATGGGTAATCCGGGTCAGAATTGGCTTCAGCGGGCACAGCAGGCTGAACACAGTCCTGTCCCTCTTAGAAATTGATCTCGGCATGTCAGTCTGATGGAATGGAGCTTGAAAGCTAATGCACCGCACCATGAGCCCCGCCGATGCAATCTTCTCACTGACCTCCATGCCAAGCCAGACAGTAGAGTCTGGCTGTACTTCTGCACCTCTGTGCGTGTGTCCTCCAGGTGTCTTTGATTTTCATTTATTTTTATTTTTATTTTTTATTGCAAAAGAAAATCTAAATTGATCCTATTTACTTCAGAGGTCCCTGGTCTTCTGCACAATTTTTCACAGCATGTTATGCATGTTATATACTGCATATGCCCTAAGTTTGCTAAAGAAATATATTACAGTACTGTGCAAAATATTGCATAGTGAGGATGTCTTCAAAAATAATGCCATATATAGTTTTCATTTATCAATTAACATCATACAAAGTCCAGTAAACATAAAAAAAGCTAAATCAATATTTGGTGTGGCCACCTTTGCCTTTAAAACAGCCCCAAATCTCCTAGGTACTCCTGGACACAGTTTTTCGTGGTTGTTGGCAGATGGGATGTGCCAAGCTTCTTGGAGAATTCACCACAGTTCTTCTATCTGTTTAGGCTGTCTCAATTGCTTCTGTCTCTTCATGTAATCCCAGACTGATGTTCAGTGGGGGGCTCTATGGGGGCAATGCCATCTCTTGCAGAGCGCCCTGTTCTTCTATTCTAATCTTTTCTATTTGCAAAAGTAATGTTTGGGAGTCTAAAATGTATTTTTCCTATTGACACACTAAAGCTGAAATTATAAATAACCATCTTAAGACAAATGTTTTTGTGAAACATCTTAAGTGCCTAAAACTTTTGCACAGTACTATATATATATATATATATATATATATATATATATATATATATATATATATATATATATATATATACACCGATCATCCACAACATTAAAACCACCTGCCTAATATTGTGTAGGTCCCCCTCATGCCGCTAAAATAGTGCCTGTCTTCTCACCACAATTGTACAGGGTGGTTATCTGAGTTACCGTAGACTTGGTCAGTTTGAACCAGTCTGGCCATTCTCTGTTGACCTCTCACATCAACAAGGCATTTCCGTCCGCAGAACTGCCCCTCACTGGATGTTTTTTTGTTTTTTGCATAAAATCGTACAGATACGGGTCAGGAGCTTCAGTTAATGTTCACATCAACCATCAACATGGGAAAAAAATTTGATCTCAGTGATTTGGACTGTGGCATGATTGTTGGTGCCAGACGGGCTGGTTTGAGTATTTCTGTAACTGCTGATCTCCTGGGATTTTCACACACAACAGTCTATAGAATGTATTCAGAATGGTGCCAAAAACAAAAACAAAAAAACACCCAGTGAGCAGCAGTTCTGTGGACGGAAATGCCGTGTTGATGAGAGAGGTCAACAGCGATTGGCCAGACTGGTTCGAACTGACAAAGTCTACAGTAACTCAGATAACCGCTCTGTACAACTGTGGTGAGAAGAATAGCATTTCAAAATGCTATTCTGAGATGTGGGTTGGTGCTGTTTTGGTGACACAAGGGGAACCTACACAATTTTAGGCAGGAGGTTTTAATGTTGTGGCTGGTCGGTATATATATATATATATATATATATATAAAGTGCTGTCAGCGTTAATCGCTGTTAAGGCATGTACCAATATGACATTAGATTCTGACATTTTATTCAGCTTCGTGTGAGTTCTGAACAAGGTTAGAGGGTGAAACCCTTGCGATGTGTTTAGTGGGGACATTACACTCAAACACACAACAGCGAGGCTGTGCAAATGATCAAGTGCTGGAGAAAAACATCTTAGAAAACTAATTCTGAAGGGACTTTGCGGGACTTCACTGAAGTCCTTCACATGTCTTTTGTAAGTCAGCATTTTACAACATAAGGAAGTCAATACTTACAAGCCCGCTGTGCAGCTAGTTTTAATCCCTGTTCATGCTCAGCTCAAATTTCATACAATTTCAACTTTGTACCCATTGTCGCCAAGCTTTTGAAGTGTCAGCTAATGATCACTGGACAGTTCGGATAAATTCTTTATATTGGAAGTGCCACCTCTCAAAACAGAAGACGACATGCTTTTTATGGTGTTCAATGCAGAGCTTGACGCCGACACGAATCATGTGCATTCCAAATCTAAAGTGAAAAGATAGCCTATCGACTGATTAAATGAGGGTTTAATGCACATTGCAATGAATGCTAGTTTTTCAATAAGTCAACATCCCACTTAGACTTTTGTCTAATGTTACTCGAATTGGAATTTGTAATTATTTATACTGTGGAATTAATAAAGCATTTTTGTTACATACTGTATTGTTTTGTTCTATTGTGTTGTTCTTTTCAAAGAACAAATACATGCATTATGACAGGAAATAAGTATACAAAGAGTCAAGTTTTCCTACTTTTAAAATCTGCCTTTCTCATTGGTCAAGCCAAACTCAAGAGGAGTGACCTCCCTCAGGAGTTAAAGGGCACTGTCGGAGTGACCTCCCTCTCTCTTCCCTCCTCTCTCTCTCTCCCCTCTTTTCCTGGTTGCTGTTCGTGTGGGACCGGAAACACCCGGGTCTGACCGTGAGGTCGCGGGCTGGCAGGCCTCAAACACATCAAGCCATGTGTAACTTCCTCGACCATAAGGGTGTCAAACTAACACCGCAAGTTCATCATCATTTCTTCATTCAATGCGGAAGAAATTGATTGCAACTTCAACACCATCGACTCAAGGAACCATTAAGACTTTCTCCTGAGACTGCATCCGGGCTCTCTCTCAACAGCCAAGGCATTGCAAGTATTGTACAATTAACTAACTATTCAGAGGTTTAGTATAAGCTGTGAACCCCTTTGTTAACAAAGGTGCTTTGAAGTAAGAAACTGATGGTTCTTTCAGATGGTTAAATGACTCTTTTCATAGCTTCATTCCCCTGTTCTGTTCCGGTTTCATTCACTTTCACTTTTCCATTTCCCATGTATGCGTGATTTGTGTGTATGTGTTTGTTTAGATTAGTTATGTGTTCGTGATTTAGTTAAATAAAGCTTTGTGTACATTCTTGTGAGTTGATTCTGGTCTGCTTGTAAATCAACATCAATTTAACAATTTGATCACAGCTACATGCTAAGAAAGAGTTATTTTTTCTGTGGCCACGAAAAATATCCTTTCTGAGAGTTGATAGACGATCAATACTGAGTGTTCGCTGGACGAACAGATTAATTGATTGTAATATTAATTCAGCTACATCAAGTTAATTCTATTAACTGATCCAAATATTGATAATTAATTATAACAAGTTATGATTAATTATTCATATTAAACTTTCAAGTTAATTTGCTACAGTAATTTATATTTATCATTACTACTCCAAACAATTTTTATATCATTTAAAAGTTGGTTTATATATTCATATAAATTCGTTATTTAGTGCATAAAACTCAAAATGTGTGGCTCATGCTGGAGCACGTGACATGTATGAATACCCTTACAAAACTAACATTTTAATTATAAGTATTTTAGTAAATAGATGAAGTGGACCACAGAGTGAAGGAGAAGCAGCCAACAAGTGTCCATCAGACATGGAAACTCCTTCAGTACTGTTTAAAAAGCATCACAGATGGCACCAAATTAAGTTACTTTGAGAATGCCCAGAGTGTGCCAAGCAGTAATCTAGCCAAAGGGTGGCTACTTTAAAGAAGCTACAATATAACATAGTTTTGATTTGTTTAACATTTTTGAGCAAATGCGTCGCCAACACCATTTAAAGTTTTCTTTAAAATATGTGTCAGCAAAGTCTAACCCAGTGCCACAACAAGTCTAGTACCACATCTACACATACCCTAGCATTCACAAACACATGTCTGCTGATGTTTATCATTAGCGTCAGTGCTGAGGCTAGTCTTTGAGGGTGCTCTGCTCAGGCTAGCCAGAGAGCTTAATGAGCTAGCAAATAACTGCAGAGACCCAGGAAATGCACAAACTGCACACACACACACACACACACACACACACACACACACACACAGGCACATTCTTAAACAACTGCAACATTTGTGAGCGTGCATGGTGGTTTGCGGGCCTCACGCAGCATTTGGGAGAATCAGAAGAGACAGAGGTGTTTACTGCCTCTTCCCTTCACTGCACAGGGCCAAATCAAATGAGAGGAGAACATTTCCTATTCTATAAAAGTGCTTTAGATCAATTGCGAGCAGCCATCCCACATCAAACCTGATTTGCACAGAAAGGGAAGGGGGGGGGGGGGGGGGACAAGAAAGAGGAGGAGGGAACCAAAAGCACAGGAGGAGACTACAATTTGGCAGCATGGGAAATGCCGGTTTCAATCTTCCACTGGGTGGGACAGGCCTAAACACGAGTGACATAGACATACAGTGCATAAACATACAGTGCATTCAGAAAGTATTAAGAGCCCATCATTTTTATTTATTTTTTCACATTTTGTTATGTTGCAGCCTTCTGCTAAAATACTTTAAATAATTTTTTTCCACATCAATCTACACTCCATACCACATAATTCAAAGCAAAAACCAGATTATTGATAACTTTGCAAATGTATTAAAAATAAAAAACTGAAATATCACATTGGCATAACTATTCAGACCCCCTTGCTTTGACACTTGAAATTTAGCTCAGGTGCATCCCATTTCTCTGGATCATCTGTGAGATTTTTCTACACTTTGACTGGAGCCCACTTGTGGCAAATTCAATTGATTGGACATGATTTGGAAAGGCACACACCTGTAAATATAAGGTTTCACACTGAAAATGCATATTAGAGCAAAAACCAAGCCATGAGGTCAAAGGAACTGCCTGCAGAGCTCAGAGACAGGATTGTGTCGAGGCTCAGATCTAGGGAAGGCTACAAACAATTTTCGGCTGCATTGAAGGTTCTCAAGAACACAGTGGCCTCCATAATTCTTAAATGTAAGAAGTTTGAAACAACCAGGATTCTTCCTACAGCTGGCCGCCCAGCCAACCTGAGCAATCGGGGGTGAAGGGTCTTGGTAGGAAAGGTAACCAAGAACTCGATGGTCACTCTGGCTGAGCTCCAGAGATCATGTGCGGTGATGGGAGAAACTTGCAGAAGGACAACCATCACTGCAACACTCCACCGATCTGGGCTTTATGGCAGAGTGGCAAGACGGAAGTCTCTCCTCAGTGCAAGACACATGAAAGCCCACTTGGAATTAAAAATAAATAAATAAATAAATAAATAAATAAAAAAACACCTAAAGAACTCTCAGACTGTGAGAAACAAGATTCTCTGGTTTAATGAAACGAAGATTGAACAATTTGGCCTCAATTCCAAGCGTCATGTCTGGAGAAAACCAGGCACCGCTCATCACCTGCACAATACCATCCCAACAGTGAAGCATGGTGGTGGTAGCATCATGCTGTGGGGGTGTTTTTTAGCAGCAGGGACTGGGGGACTGGTCAGGGATGAAGGAAAGCTGAACGCAGCAACATACAGAGATATCCTTAATGAAAACCTGGTCCAGAGCACTCAAGACC
This sequence comes from Myxocyprinus asiaticus, assembly GCF_019703515.2. Classification (NCBI taxonomy): domain Eukaryota; kingdom Metazoa; phylum Chordata; class Actinopteri; order Cypriniformes; family Catostomidae; genus Myxocyprinus; species Myxocyprinus asiaticus. The sequence continues at coordinate 42,328,729 of NC_059351.1, forward strand.
TCAGACTGGGCCGAAGGTTCACCTTCCAACAGGACAATGACCCTAAGCACACAGCCAAGACAACGCAAGAGTGGCTTAGGGACAACTCTGTGAATGTCCTTGAGTGGCCCATTCAGAGCCTGGACATGAACCCAATCAAACATCTCTGGAGAGACCTGAAAATGGCTGTCCACTGATGGTCCCCATCCAATCTGACAGAGCTTGAGAGGATCTGCAGAGAAGAATGGCAGAAAATCCCCAAATCCAAGTGTGCAAAGCATGTTGCATCATACCAAAAAAAGACCCGAGGCTGTAATCATTGCCAAAGGTGCTTCAACTAGGTTAAGGGTCTGAATACTTATACCAATATTATATGTGTTTTATGATATTTAATTTTTTTTTTTTTTTTTTTTTTTTTTTTTTTATAATTTTGCAAAGTTATCAAAAATCTGTTTTTTGTAGATTGATGTGAAAATATAATAATAATTTAAAGCATTTTAGCATAAGGCTGCAACATAACAAAATGTAAAAAAAAAAAAAAATAATTAAGGGAACTATACTTTCTGAATGCACAGTTCTGGTCGACAGATAGATGCTTGAATATTCCCCAAAATAAAAATTATGTCATTTACTCAGCTTTATGCTGTTCAAACCCCATTTGACTTTCTTTCTTCCTTGGAACATTGAGTCAGTTGTTAGGCAGAATGTTTGCCTCAGTCACCATCCACTTTCACTGTATGAAAAAAAAAAAAAGTGCATTGCAATTGAAGAGAATGGTGACTGAAGATAACATTTTTCCTAACACCTCCTTTTGTGTAGAAAAAAGTCATATGAGTTTGAAACAAAATGAGGATGAGTAAATGATGACAGGACAATCATTTTTGGGTGTACTAGGTATTTAATCAAATGGAATTGTAGGCTAAAAAGCTGACATGATGTCGTTAAAACTGTAATTTAATATTGTGCGTATACGACACTGCATGCTACAGCATTAAAGAAATAAAAATAATCAACACACAAGGGATTTGGGGGGAAACAGAAGAGAAAAAAAAAAAAAAAACGAATGTTTTGAGTGCTGTTGCTAAATTACCAGTCATATTAATCCAGAAAACACACACATGCATACAGATTAAATATCCACCTTGAGTTGTAGCATCTCAGGCCCTATACGTCAAGACATCATAATAACACTTCCACTGTATTCGTGAACAGTATAATCTACTCGTTAAAAATGTGGGAATTATAATCAAAACTCTGAAAAAGTTAATTTAACTGAAATACTTTGTGTTTAACGATTTGTGCATTTTGATTTTAAACAATTTCAATAATATAAGTGAAAAAGTCTACTCAAATAAATAAATAAATACATGACGTCATCACATTTACATAACATAATTTTTGAATCAACATGGCGGATGAACGTCCTGCAGCCGAAACACAATTCATTAGGCAAGTTTTAAAACATACCGCGTAGAGAGAACCCATGATCATTAAAACTATTGTATAATTTTATTTCATATTTTATTCATGTGACTGTAAGATAAAGGACATTGTAAACAGAAGTCACATTTCAAATTGCGCGCTCAGATTTGAACTTGGTAGCCCGCCAGTTTGATACCGTCAGTCATAGTTGAACATGTTTCTCTGGATCTTCTCATCATTATTATATCCGTCACTGCTGAAATCTGGTAAGTACTTTTTAATAACTTTATTTGGCCCTAAGATCTTTGGAAATTTGTTTTGACAAACGCTACAAAAATAATTTATTATGAGAACAATGTATGGTTTTATTTTTACCCCAAGTATGCACAATGCGTGAACTATAAATTTAGGGATATATTTGGAATATTTTAGGATACTGCAGCCTTGTTGGTTTTATTCATATTACATTACATTTTAATTTTACTTTATATTTGAAATTGCATACCTTGTCATTACAAATATTGAGCGAACACTAATATGCATTTCCAACACTGCCTAAATTAGTTTTCTGCGACAACACTAAACTGTATTTTTTGCTTGTGCTTTAAAGGAATAACTCACCAAAAATGAAAATTTTGTCATCATTTACTCAGCCTCATGCTGTTTCAAACCTTCTTTGGAGCACAAAGGCAGATGTTAGGCAGAATGTCACCACTCAACTCCATCAGTCACCATTTACTTCCATTGCATCTTTTTTTTTTTTTTTTTTTTTTTTTTTTTTTAAACAATGAAAGTGAATGGAGATTGAGACTAACATTCTGCCAAACATCTCGTTTTGTTCCACAGAAGAAAGAAACTCCAAGGCTTGAAACAGCACAAGGGTGATTCAATTATGGTAGAACTTTTATTTTAGGGTGAACTATGCTTTTTAATCAATTATTACAGACTTTTACAGCAAGTGACATTTCCAGGAGTGGTTAAAACAAACAAAAAGAATATTTTTTGAGTCTGATAAATAAAATAACTAAAGTTATTAAACACAAACTATTGAGTCCATTCAAATGAGCAATTTTGAGTTTTCAATTAGTACAGCATTAAGTGATCTTGACTCAAAACTTTTAAGTTTACTAACTTAAAAGTTTTGAGGTAATAAGTTTCCACAAATTGTTTTGAGTTATCTGAACTTATCCGGGTTTACAGCATAGAGGTGATAAAGACAACTGCACTTACCTAATGTTGTGATCATTCAGACAAAGCAGCATGTAGGAAAGAAGAAAAAAAAAAGAGAGAGAGAGATATGTGTTACTTGCAGTAGTGATGAATCATATAATTGGCCTAAAACAAAGAAGAAGGAACAGCCAGTGCATTATCCTACAATAGGAAAACAAGGTTTTGCATATTGTTGTGGTTTCTAAAGTGTTTTATAAAACTACAAATTCTGATAGGATAAGCCACGTTGTAAAACAGTCAAAGCAGTTGTAAACTAATTATAAACACACACTTGTGTTTGAGAAAAAGACTGTGTTGTTGATTGTTAGTATAAAATCAATTTACTGTATTTTAAGTTTATTGCAACATATTAAGATAAAAACTAAATATATTAGTAGTTTGAGAGTGTAGAAAGACTTGATTATGCCATTCATATTGTGTCATGCAAGTGGGTGATCGATGCAGAGCTGTTTTCCTGGTACTTGTTTGCTGCAATTCTCTGGTTGGTGGATCTTTGCTGGATAGCACCATTCTTTGATGATTTTCTTTTTTTTTTTAATAACGATTTTTAAATACACATACATGGACTGATGTAAAACAAAATGCCTTTAGTAGAAGCATATACCATTGACATACAACCTCTGAGCTCAGTAGTTCTGTCTGTAAAGGTTTGTTAGTTATCATTAATAATCAATAATTATTAAAAAAAAGTATATTTAATAATTTATATATAAAAAAAAGAAAAACATAAATAATGGGGGTTTTACTTTTAGAACCAGACTGTTGTGATTTATTGTTCCAAGTTGCTAAGTTGTTTGACAACTGTGAACAGAGTGGCTAGTGCATACTTTGAAAAATGAACTATATTACTTGGAAGAATTGTTTATTCTAATAATTATCAATAATAAATTTAACTGTTCTCCTTTCTATTGACAATAGCACATATGTTAATGTATCACCCAACCCTCGCAGGCCACAACCCTTCACATACATCATCATTACCAACCTACAAGAGCCCTAATGTGCGATTAATAAAACTCCCAGTACTCGGTTCTGAATGTACAACTCATTCTTAAGTTTCTGCTAAGCACTTTCAGCAGAACAGAAAGCAAAATATGTTAAGGTTAAATTTTTCTGGAACATGAGCATGCAATCTTTTGATGTTCTGGCACAGGGGGTGTGCTGTTTAATTCAGGGAGATGCCTTTAATGCATTGGAGAAGGCCAGATTGCCTTTGGGGAAATATTAAACACATGCTGCCCCAGGGCTATTAGAAGGCCCGAAAACAATTCGAAAACTTGCCATGGGACATTACTGGTTAGAGATGGGTGTTTTAGTCATTTTTCTACTCATGTACAGATAAATCAACCAGGTACTGCAGTACTCTGAGAGGTGTGGGTGGGTTTCATCTGCACTATTTATGGTGGCTTGGCAAAACCAACATACTGTGGTTTTGCCAAGTGAGTTTATTTTTTTTATTATTTATTTATTTTAGTTTTAGATTTTTCTTTTTTTTCTAATAATAAATCCATCTAGAGTAGGGTGGCAAGGCATCCCATTTTTCCCAGGACAGTCCTGCATTTAAGCACTTGTTCCTAGTGTCCCGACTTTTCTGAAAAAATCATGTTTTGTCCCGTATTTCCCCTCTCCTAAAATGTCTCTATTGCCTACACGGCTTTCTCATTCACATGAGTATTCTAATCAAAGGTAGCCAAGGATACGGCTTGTAAAACCAATAAAATCACACCATATTTTTTGAAGTATATGATTGGATTAAACAATCCAATCAAAATCTCCTATCAATAGACTGAGTGGAATATGTACAAGACGGCCATGTCTGAGACATGGACAGACGTTGCTAGAGAGCAAGACCATCAACTTCTGAGTTTTAGCCAAGGTCGTGGAGTTTGTTTTATGTCTGCCTGGGACATCTGCATCTGTGGAGTGTGTATTCTCATTAATGAAGGCTGCATGGACACCAGATAAATCTTGACTCAGTGTAACAGTCATGAAGGCAATGCTTTTTGTACGTCTTAATTTTGGACTGGACTGCGATGCATTTTACGATAAACTCTTGAAAGACAAGCACACACTGATAAAAAATTGCTGCCAGCGAAAAGTACAAGGTGACAACAGTTATAGATGCGGATGCACCCTCTACATCGCATTGATCTGTGCCTAGGTAAGGATCCGTCAATTTCATTTTTGCAGGGAGGGGGCTGTCCCATTTTCCACAAGCAGGAATCTGGTCACCCTAATCCAGAGCTTTCAAGCTCCTTCCTCCAAACTTCACGGAGACATTCAGACTTAGTTTGCTATGTCTTTTTTCAAACTGATCAGACTTTTTGTTTTCCCATAGCGGACATACAACAAATCGCATTGATTTCCATTGAAATTGTAACATTAACTCCTACTAAGGCTTTCAAGCTATCCACCAAACTCTGTCCACACCTTCCGCCTGTTCTGACCCAGGTTGCTAAACCTTTTTTTATTTTTTAACTGATCATACGCAAAGTTTTCCTGTAGCACATGATCAAAAATCCCATAGACCTTGCAGCACCAATACATTCTAGCAACCACCACACTATTTGACTGCTTGTCTGGCCATAAGGCCTGTATAACCTTTAAACTATTTTAAAAAAGCTTTTTAAACAATTTTGAATTTCCAGGCAAGGCTTTGTCATTCCAACATCAAAGCTGATCTTGTTTTTGCCATTTTTTGTAAAATTATCTATTGTATATATATATATATATATATATATATATATATATATATATATATATATATTATTATTTTTTTTTCTTTTTTAATATATATATATATATTAGTGCCCGACCGATATATCGAGGGGGCTGATATTATCGGGCGATATTAACCTTTCACCGATATATCGGTATCGGCGTATATTTTACCGATATGCCCCGATATGAAAACTTTTTTTCAGAACATATAATGCAGAAAATTATGCTTTAGAAGTGGTTTCATAGCGTGGTTTGTCCAGCAGAGCCTGCTCCGACTCCATTGTTTACAGAGCTGAGCTGACAGTGGCTCTGCAGACAGGGCGGAATTGAGCTGTGTGTCGGTAAGTTGTTAACCAGTTTGTGAAATACATACTGGAAAGTTAATAAACAATGACCCCATCATTTTCCCTTTTCATTATTACTAATATAATGTTAACCCTGTCCCTGACAACCATGTCACTCATGTCTGTTTGCTGTTAGCCAGCTATAGTTTGTCAGTGCAGTCAGTAATGTAGCAGATTGAAAGGTAAACATCAGAGCATCTTTTTGCAGCTCAGCAGACAACAGTGTGGTGGTGGATTGTGTCTGCTGAGTGGTGATTTCATGCTACGCTGTTACCTAGTTGGTGAGACACAATGCTGGAAAGTAAAATAAACTAAGTCTGTCTTTTACTCTCCGTGACAACGAGCTTACAGCTAACTAGCTAATCACGTAGCTACTTTCATTGTTGCCAGCTGAGTGGAAGCTAATGAGTAAACATGTATTCACCAAACTGTTTTGTTTAGGATTCACAGTTTGGTACCCCCTTCAACCGAACAATTCCAGTCATTGTATTTATAAAATGTAATATTTAAAAGTCTGGTTTTCCACCATTGAAAGTTTCCCCTGAACTTGTATAGCAGAATACGGTGTAACACGGCTGCCACTGTTTTATCTTGACTCGGCAGTATTAATATAGTCAGCATTTGACTGATACTAAACAGTAATACTGATGTTTATTTAGCTATTTAGTTTATTTTTATTTATTCTTTATTTTAATGGTCAGCATTTGTCTGATACTAAACAGTAATACTGATGTTTATTTAGCTATTTATTTTATTTTTATTTATTCTTTATTTTAATGGTCAGCATTTGACTGATACTAGACATACAGTACTGATGTTTATTAAGCTATTTATTGTATTTTTATTTATTCTTTATTTTCTCACTGTTCATTTCTAGAATTTGTTGACAATGAGTACCTTTGCATAGTCATATCAGTGCAAAATCAGTGAAAAATCCACATAGAAAAGGTCTGTTTTCATTCCAGCTCAAAAATGAAATATATCGGCCAACATATCGGTAATCTGTGAATTTTTCCTCTCTAAAATTGGTATCGGTCTCAAAAATCCCATATCAATCGGGCTCTAATATATATACAGTACTGTGCAAAAGTCTTAGGCACATAAGATATTTCACAAAAGCATTTGTCTTAAGATGGTTATTTATATCTTCAGCTTTAGTATGTCAACAGGAAATATAAATGTTAGACTCCCAAACATTACTTTTGCAAATAGAAAAGATTACAATAGAAGAACAGGGAGCCCTGCAACAATTGTCATGGCTCCCACAAAGCCCCCCACTGAACATCATGTCAATCTGAGATTACATAAAGAGACAGAAGCAATGGAGACAGCCTAAACAGATAGAAGAACTGTGGCAAATTCTCCAAGAAGCTTGGAACATCCTATCTGCCAACAACCAAGACAAACTGTATCCAGGTGTACCTAGGAGAATTGGTGCTGTTTTAAAGGCAAAAGTGGTCACACCAAATATTGATTTAGCTTTTTTATGTTTACTGGACTTTGTATGACAATAAGTGATCAATTAAAACTATTTATGTCATTATTTTGAAGACATCCTCACTATGCAATATTTTTCACAAGCGCCTAAAACATTTGCACAGTACTGATATATATAACATTTAAATATTAAAATATGTATTAGTAATTTTGCATGCAATTTTTTTACTTATTTATAATTACTTTGCTGATACAGACAAGTTTAGGGAGGTACAGATACATTTGCATTCTTAGCTTTGAAACTTGTCTTAAGACACTTTTTAAAGTGCATATTAAGACTCTGAGTACTCAGGTGCTTGTGTCCACATCCATATTATGGTTTTAGATTGTTTAATTATGAGATGTTCTCTAACCTTCTAATTGCTTCATTTATATCTGGCAGAAATCAATGAAGGGCTAAGTTGCTGGCCTTTGAGCTGCCAGATGAGACAGATCAGAGACACTCAAGCAGCCTTGAGAGAAGAGAGGGGAAACTCTTTACCTCTCAACTCTTTTCAGCTCTCAGAGTGCTTTGCAACTATTTCATCTTTATTTATGATATGTATGGTGAGTTTGTGTGCAGGAACTGGTCACCCATTCAACTTTGTTCATTACCGTGCCGAACAGAATGAGCCGAGGGGAGCCAGACTGAGTGTTTGTGATGCTGTTGTGATTCATGAATATTTTCATGATTTTAAGAAGCTTGCTTTGCTGTTGCATTGCAGATAAAATGAGCTTTTTATTTATTTATTTATTTATTTTGTATTTATATTTTTTTTCTTTCTTTTGAAATGCCTGCGAGCTAGAAGGAAAAGTGAGTATCAGTGAAAGTTTGGGCTTATCAAGGGTTTTTAATGCACATAATAGAATGCAAAACATCTTGCCTTTAATATTCCTAAAGGAACAAAATAAGTTACCAAAAGCATAAGACCACATTTTTGTCAGTGAATTCAAAAAAGTATGCATTGATAATGAATAGATATTTTATGGAAATAACCAAACAAACAAATAAGGAACACATACAGTATATGCGATCTGGCTTGTTTGTGCTCTTCTCAACCTTTAAATAATTTCACATCCAGCATGGTTGTGACTACAGTACTGAAGGGGATCATAATCCATTAACCCACAGCTAACTGAGACCCCATTTACACCTAGAATCAAGATGCGTTTTTGGTTATATATGGTTAGTGTAAACTGGGTCTAAAACATTTTGTTACCGGTTCACAAAAGACACATACGAATTTGGTCTAAAATGCATCTGAAAGCATCACATTTGAGGTGTAAATGCTAATTCATCCTGTAGGCATCCAGGCAGCAGCGAAGTGCCACACCTCACTTGTCAATCAACCACTGCACTAAAACAAGAGTTTAAACTTGTCGGTTACGAGCAGATTTAAACCGTCCCATTGAAAAATGTAAAAAAAAAAGTGGATACAAACACAAACACGCGAATTTCATGGATCTTCCTTAGTGTTTCTGAAATCAACATGCACGGACACTCATGAGAAGCATGGACATCTGCAGCTCAGGTTAATACCGCTAACCCACTAAAATAATTGACAAATTCTGATGTTGTATTTAGATACAATTTCAGATGGATCTGGAAGAAATAGTGCACCGTTTTTTTCATACTTTCTTTGTCTTTTATGACTTTGTTGTATATTAATGTTATGCAATAACACACTGACATAGCGATTGATGTATACTGTCAGTCCCTCCCCTCCAAATCTGATCACAAGTGGTCAAAGGAGACGCATTTAAGTGACCAGGTGTAAACAGCAATGTGTCTCACCTGACTACATGTGATCGGATCACCCGAGATGCATCTTACCACCAGGTGTAAATGGGGTCTGAGTGTGGTACATGTTTCTGTGCAGGTGAACAAGTCAGAAAATTCAGTATAGACTACGGTCTCTACCTGCAATCAGACTAACATCATCAACTTACCTGAGTGTCATAAATTTGAGCAAAGAAAAAAACTACCACACATAAATTGCCACGGATTGCTGCTAAATGATACTACTTCTGATTGAATGGTTTCTGCCAATACAGTTGTTGTTACAGACATCTAGATTGGTCTAGGGACAGGGACACGATTGGACTTTTTCTATGTTCTCAAGAGTACATAAGTGCTTGTAAGGGTAAATCTCAATATGCAATTGCCAGAACTTTGTGTTCTTGCTGCTAATGTAGATAACTACCTATAAACCAATTAGATCACTTGAAAATGATGTCATCACACAGGGCCAAGAAAGAAAAGTACATTTACAGCTATTTATATAGAGAGAGAAATATTGAGTGAAGGCGACAAGCAGAAATAGGTGTATTAAGTAAGTTTGTGTGTGCAAGTGCATCCCAGAGGATTCTGTAACTTCAAGTAAAAACATATTACTCCAATGCAATCAATTAGATAAGAGACATGCATATGTACTTTCAGTGTTGCATACAGACTGCAGCATACAGATTTGGTGTGGGTGTTATCAGAAGCCTGGAGCGGCCCTCATGATTTCTCTGAAGCACTTCAAAAGCAACAGCCATGGACAGCACGAAAACGAGAAAGAATAAATGAAAGAAAGAGTTTAATTATAATGACAAGGGGTGATCTCCAGGGCATTTAGCAACCTCAGACATCCTATTTATTGCTACAACCTCAACAAGCTCTATATGCACAGAAATAAATATGGTTAATCATGAAGAGTGTGGGTGGTACTGGAGGCACAACTAATGCAGTTTATTCTTGACCCTTTGTGACACATACATGTTTTCGAGCTGTGTGTTCCAGGAGCTTAGAAAATGCCTGCTGGCACCGTGTGGTCCAGAGAGGGCTGTATGACAGGCATATAGCAATGTCTGATCAGACATTAGTGTGCATTAGCTTAGCAAAGCATGCTGTAATGTCATTTCATGTGAGCTCGTTCTTCGACTTCAAAAGCCTGAATTGATTCCCTACTGTTTGCCCCATTACCACCCTGTAACAAGCGATCAGGTCCAATTGGTGGGAAAGGCTATGGAAGAAAATCAAATCCAATTGAATCCAGTCAGATTAGATCAAATCAGTCAAATAAATGGTGTTCTGAAGCATGCATCACCTGAGGGATTAAAGGGAGGTGAGTGAATCAGTCCATGTGTTCAACTGCTCCTCAAGAGAAACAAACAATATAATGTTTCCGGCAAAACCAGTGCTGGAATCTTAGACTGATGGAAGCCTAAAATTAAGTACAGCTATCATGGCTAAACCAATGCGGATCTTAAAAAGCACTTGTGGTAACAGCTCAAGAGACGTTCAAAATACAGACCAATCCCACCAAAAAAAAAAAAAAAAAAAAAAAAAAAAAGATGTACAGTCAGGGTATAAACTGGTATGCTGCTATTTCATTTATTTATTTATATAAATATTTATTTATTTTCCAGCGGCATACAAAAGGGAAAAAAATAAAACAAAAAGGCACGTGTTCTTATTTTGCATACAATGACAGTTCAGTGACCAAGTTGTTTAAAAAGATACAAAAAAAGAACCCCCCAAAAAACAAAACAAAAATAAAAAAAAAACAATCATAAAAGTGTCATAAAATAGTTCATGTGACTCAACCATTATATTTCTCTCTACATAAGTGAATATAAAAATAGTTCATTTTATTTGTGCACTATATTCTTAGTCATTTTAAACCATTCAAAATAGTGTGAGAAACAGATGGAAATCTGATGACAAATCTCAGACATATTCACTTCAAAATTCAAATATGGCACCTTTAAATTTGCTGTGGCAGGTTTGACGTTAATGGCGTAAAAAGAACTGACGGAGAATGGCAATTTGAAAGCTGCAGTGGAGGCAAGATTAATTGATTGATTGATTGACTGACTGATTGACTGACTGACTGACTGACTGACTGATTGCTTGATTGATTGGTGAATAATAACTTACATTTTGGTCTGTTCCTCACATAAAGCAATTAAAATGGTCATAGATGATTGGAAGTTTCTTTAAAATTTTATTTTCCCCAATTTTGTGTATTCCACAAAAGGAGTAATGACACAACTGAATGTGGGGGTGAGGAGTGCTTTATTTGCAGCTGCAAACACACAGCAAGGAGCTTGGAGGTGGAGGACAAACAATGTATGACATTTGCTAATGAGTGAAGCAGAATTTGAAACAAATGTAAGTTAGGATATATATGGTAAAAATGGACCTGGAGACACATTTGCCTGCAGGAACTGCAAGAAATGTAATTTAGCATGTCCTGAAATGAACTGTGCTCTGATGTAAAGCTAAGAGTGGGTGAAGTGTTTTCTCAATATTGCCCGTTGATCTTCTCTCTTGCACTGACATAGTGGATGACAATAAAGTTTGTACTGGGTGAAGTCAAACACTGGTGGTGCTCAGTCATCATATGTAGATGTGCTTTTGCACAATCATTATTAGTCTTTTTTTTTTTTTTTTATATATATATATACTGTTAGTGCATTTCAAAGATTTGGAACAATACCCAAAGCGGGGAAATTTAAAAGTGTACTTATGTACAAGGAGGTTCAGCTGGCTCCTTTTTAATAAAATACTTCATGGCACTGAAAAGGAATAGTTGTAGACATAACAGCCTTTGGCAGAGAGCAAGACTTTCTACTCTGGAGAAAATGTTGCCCTGCAACATTCACAAGTGCTTTGTGGAGTCACATTTTTACCGATATCTCAAAAACAACCTTGCTTGATGTTAAAAAAAAAGTTTACATCAAGAAAGTACAAGCCTGTAATAATTTATTTTCACCTCTCCCAGTTTTCCTCACTTCTCTTTAGGTCATTAATAGCAGAGGTGTATACAATAGTAACGAAATACATTGTTATAATATTTGTATTTTACTTGAGTATACATATTTCTATTGACTTTTACTTCACTACATTTTGAAGAGGAAAACTGATACTTTTACTCCTGTAAATTCCTCCAGACCCTTTCATTACTTTTGCGACTGAACACCGCAAAAAATAACATTGCTGTATGTGTAAATTGCATGCAGATCTGCGTTAGTGATGTCTGATTCATGAAAGAATTATTTGAGTGGAATCTTTTAAATTTGATTCAATTGAACCAATCAAAATGATTCAAAAAGCAGTCTGAATGATTTGTTTCACGAATTACAAATCTGAATCAAAATCACAAGGGAAGTGCGCGCTGGACGACGTGTGTTTCATCTGTATCCACTGGGGAACACAACAAACTGCTCATGTAAGTTTAAATCTGTCTTTTGAATAATACATTTGACACGTTTAGGAATAAACATTATAAAAGCTGTGAAATAATGCGCTATCAGTCTTCTGTCTTTCCAGGAGACCTGTTTATATGAAAGTCGATAAAATGTGTTTACCTTTTACATTTAACCAAGGTGCGATGTGTATGAATAATTACCAGTGCTCATGGAAATGTCCAACAATATTTATTTTATAAACTAGGGTGTTCTGAGTGGTTGCTAAAGTGTTCTCTTTGCTTTTTAGTACATTGATGTTACAGTATGTGGTTACTAGGGTGTTCTAGGTTGCTGGGGCATGCTATGCAGTTGTCAAGGGGCTCCTCTGTGTGTTTTAGAGCATTGTTACAATATGTGGTTGCTAGGGTGGTCTTGGTGGTTGCCACGTTGTTACTATGCTGTTGTCAAGTTGTTTTCTGTGTTTGTAGCACATTGCTATGCAGTTGCTATGGTGTTTTGGGTGGCTGCTTATTGGGCCAAATGAAAAGAGCCCACCTACAAGTCTCTGTTCTGTTCACTAAATTTGACTCAAGTCCCTCCTTCAGTGTTCCAATTTTAAAGGACTTTTTTTATTATTTTTTTTTTTTTATTATTATTATTTTTTATCATATGTCTTATCCACAGTATGTTTAACACAAAGCCAATATAAACACTTTTTCAGTTTTGTTGTGGTTTAAACTGCAGTCAAGTCCTTCTGGGAAGTTTAAGGTCAGAAGTTGTAATTGTTGTTCAAGTGATTTTAGTTGGACAGCATGGGCCTGTTTCACATTATTATTTTTTTACTTTCTGAAAAAGCAGGAATACATTAGGTGTGTCTTATTTTATAATTCTTGTGTGGCCATATACTGTACTGATGGGCAATGTTATTTTGTTGCACAAGCCTGCCACCTCACACATTTTATTTTCTGGCAAGCTTTATTCTTCATCAATAGCATGAAACACATTAAATCTAAACTGTACAGTCACCAATTTGTTTGATTTTCGCATGTTGTTCATGTTGTTTACTTTCTTATTTTGCACCAGATGAGTGCATTTACTCACTGACTGATTGGTCAAAGCAGTTCTTGAGTTAACTCGTCCTAATATAAACTCCAGTACGGCACCAGCAATCAAATAAGTTACCACGGGTTTAATTATCTGTTCTGTAATTTATGCGATTTACTTGTACTTTTGATACTTAAGTAAATGTAATATCAGTTAATTTAATACTTACTTAAATATTTTTCTCATGAGCTACTTGAACTTTTACGTGAGTCAATTTTCTATGATGGTATCATTACTTTTACTTAAGTATGACAGCTGGATACTTTATACAATACTGATTAATAGAGATAGACTAATAATCGGCTTGACCAGTGATTTTCAATGTGTTATTGGTTCTTTAATATCTGGTTACAATAAATAGATCTGTTAGGTGGGTCTGTAAACAATACAGTTCCGCCACTGTGCATTCCATAGGCCACAACATTGAGTGGCAAAATAAGGTATTCATTAAAATAATTTATTAAATATATGTATTGTAACTCAACTTTTAACTTTTTTTACAGCCATTCATTGTCAAGTGAGAAAGGTTTTAAAACATTTTAAGCTTAGACAGTTAGACAGCCCAAAAAAATAAAAACAAATAACATTTACAACCATTTGGATGGCAAAACAACATAGCATGAATATAAGGCTATGTAAAATAATAATAATAATAATAATAATAATAATAGTAGTAATAATTAGGGGTGGATAAAAATGTTGTTCCCTATTTGTCACTCTCTCGATGTTGTGTCGATGTAGTCACACTAGGGGTCACTCTTGGGAGCCCCAAACACCTCTGCTTTTTTGAAAAAAGGCCAATGAGAATTGGCGAGTGGAATTTGCATGCCACTTCCCCGGACATACAGGTATAAAAGGAGCTGGTATGCAACCACTCATTCAGATTTTCTCTTTGGAGCCGAGCGGTGGTATTCAGTGCACTGAATTCAATTCCCTCCAAAGACGCACCTCAAAACTGCTGGATTTATGGCGCATTTCAACGGCTTCTCCCCCTCTGCACCCGTGGAGTGCAGAGAACGCCCCTGGGCACTTCGGCAGAGCGAAAATAAAGGAGTATATTCTAAAAGAGTATATTTTCATTCACAAAAAGAGCGGCACACACACTGAACATCTTTTAAAAGATGTCTTTCCGTTTCTGTGTTATTCCTGGTTGCGGTCGTTATCTCTCCGCTTCTGAGAGCCACGATCGCTGTCTTAGGTGCTGGGCACTGCCCACGCGGATACATCGTTCGTGGATGAGTCATGTCCTCATTGCGAGAACATGACCATGGCAACGTTGCGTTCGCGGCTTGCTTTCATAAGAAAGCAAGCCACCCCAGCGGCTCCCCGCACCGGTCCTTCTACCTACGGGTTTGAGGCCGCATCGGTTAGAACTGGGGGCGATTTGGAGACATCAATGGGACCACCTCTGCCGGGTATCCCCCCACGGACCTCCCATTTCCCAGCACGCTCGCTTGCCCCGATCGGGCTCTCGCATGAGACCACCGGCTCGTCTCAGCGTGAGTTCGACTTCTCGTTCAGAGCTTGGGAAGACGGTGAGTTATCACGCAGCATCGGAGAGCAGGCTCGTCCAGTCTGACGCAGATGCTTTGGCTGGGCTTCCTCCTTCGGGAACGGTCGCCCAGTCTCACGCTGACGCAGAAATGACGGACATGCTTTCCCGGGTGGCCGCGAGTGTCAGGCTAGAGTGGAGCCCTCCACTCTCCCCTGAACCCTTGCGGCTCGATGATTGGTTCCTGGGCTCGGGGCGCCGCCCACTGAGCCGCCCGGGGATCATCAGGTTCCTGAGAGGCGCTAGGAGGTTGAATCCCTCCAGACCATGCCTCGTCCCCTCGTGGGACCACTATGTAGTCCTTCGGGGTCTACAGGGAGCTCCCTTTGAGCCCTTGGAGTCAGCTGAGCTTAAGGAACTCTCTTTGAAAACTGCCCTCATGACTGCGCTCACTTCCATCAAAAGGGTAGGGGACCTGCAGGCATTCTCTGTCAGCGAATTGTGCCTGGAGTTCGGTCCGGGTTACTCTCACATGATCCTGAGACCCCGACCAGGCTATGTGCCCAAGGTTCCCATGACCCCTTTTAGGGATCAGGTTGTGAACCTGCAAGCACTGCCTCGGGAGGAGGCAGACCCAGACTGTCTGGTGCGAGCTTTATGCATCTATTTGGATCGCACGCAGAGCCTTAGACGCTCCGAGCAGCTTTTTGTCTGCTTTGGTGGACAGCGGAAAGGAAGCGCTGTCTCCAAACAGAGGATCACCCACTGGGTCATTGACACCATCGCAATGGCATATCAGGCTCAGGACATGCCACCCTCTGCAGGGTTACGAGCCCACTCTACCAGGAGTGTGGTGGCCTCCTGAGCCCTGGCCAGTGGCACCTCTTTGGTATACATCTGCAGAGCAGCAGGCTGGGCAACACCCAACACCTCTGCGAGGTTCTACAATCTCCGGGTTGAGCTGGTCTCGTCCCATGTATTGGCAGGCACGAGCAGGTAAGTTCCGGGACAGCTGGCTGGGTGTACCACTTGCGCATAGCGCCATTCCCCTCCCTTGAGGTGAAGACGTGTGCTCTTGACTCCCAGTCGTGTTCACAGACTGTGATCCCTGGATGACCTTCCTCCTTAGCCCTCTGGCAGTTGAGTTTGTGGAGAAACTCGCTGACCGGCCCAGTACATGCGCTAATGAGCCCCTGTACTGAGGTAGGTGCTCCACATGTGCTGGTTCCCCGAAGGCGACCCCATGTGAAATTTTACGTAAAATCGTTTCCCTGTCAGCAAACTGCGTCTTCCTTGGGCAGAGGCCCCTCTGCCCCTGGTCGCCATGCTCTGTAGAAACTCCTCCCCCTTCGGGTAGGACCTACCATGGGACCTCTCCACATGACATACTTCCGACAAGACTCGGTAAGACCATGTGACGTATTCCACTCAAAATACACCCCCCCCCCCTCTTTTTGGGTGGGGTGTGGTCTCCGCGGTGTCTTCCCCTTGGGAGGGACACCCCCCCGACGCAGACACTTATGGCTCCCAGTCAGTTAACAAATTCCACTCTTTTTGGGGAGAAAAGAGAGGGAAAGAGGCCTCGGCTGGGCTAACCTGTCCCTATAGTTGGGCAGTCGACTTGTTCCTGATGGACCGTTCGACTCTCATAAGTGCGTTGGGGGAGGTTACGTGATGGCCTAGTGTGCTGGCTATGAGGCACACAGTGGTCTGCCCGTCATACACCACCAGTTCATGTAACACAGTTCAGATAGTTGTGACGTTTTGTATAGGGACCCGTAGTGTCACTACATCGTGACAGATAGGGAATGTCCTGGTTACTTTCGTAACCTCCGTTCCCTGATGGAGGAAATGAGACGTTGTGTCCCTCTTGCCACAACGCTGAACTACCCGCTGAAATGGCCGGGACCTGGTCTCAGCTCCTCAGCACAAAACCTGAATGAGTGGTTGCATACCAGCTCCTTTTATACCCATATGTCCGGGGGAGTGGCATGCAAATTCCACTCGCCAATTCTCATTGGCCTTTTTTCAAAAAGCAGAGGTGTTTGGGGCTCCCAAGAGTGACCCCTAGTGTCACTACATCGACACAAGTTCTCGTTCCCTCCATCAGGGAACGGAGGTTACAAAAGTAACCAGGACGTTTTTTTTCGATTAATCATGTTCTTCAATTGAACAATCTAGATATCGATTCTTAAATCCCAAGATCGATCTTTCACTCAGTGTGCAACCCTCTACTACAATACGAGGAAATCACTCGCATTTGCAACCAAATTTTGCACTATGCGACTAAAGTGAATATATTTGTCAGCTAGCTGATAAATGTTTACATTTCAATCACCAGTAATTGTGTAGTTTAGTTGAAGTGTTCAGCAGTGAGATCCTTTCACAGCGTGTTGAGAGTAAATGTTGTTCCATGTAATGTATGTCCGAAACAAGATCAACGCAACCCATTTGTCTTTGAATACTGTCTCAACAGTCAGTTGTTGATAAAAAAATAAAAAATAAAATAAAAATAAATACAAAAAACATTTAATTCTAATCATGCATCGCACATGCATCGCACATTAGGTAAAGCCATTAGAGTCCTCTCTAGTTAAAGGTGCAATATGTAACAATTTTCATGTAATATTTGCCTTTTTTTTTTTTGCCAATGTGTGAACGGCTTGTAACACAACTTAAAAAATGAGCCCTTCCCGGACTTCCTAGGTTGCCTATTAAAGCCTGTAGACTGATTTTCATGCAAAGGATGCGGGTCGCTTTTGCCGGGAAAATCCAAAGGATGTGACATTTATGCGCACTCCCGAGGGCCTTGCCTCGGACAGTAATAGCTTCTCTTCCGCTATTCAACAGCGACAACAAACTGCAACACTAGGTAACTTTATCTTAGAGATGGAATCCAGCAACGTCCAGCTCCCAGCACAACACCGACTCCTACACAAACTCAGAGTAGGCAAAAAAAAATATCTACTGAATCCAGTCTGCTAAGCGGAAATGTGATCGTGGTCGAGCAAAAACTAGAGTGAACATCGGCAGGGCATTTGATTCCTGGAGGGACCTTCGTTCGGTTTTGGGGATCAAAACCGACCCTGAATTGGCATTCTTCTTATTGGATGGGTAAGCATTCATATCTGCAAAGCATGTGAAATATAGTGCCATAAGGATTGGCCTGTGTAATTTTAGCTAACTTGATCTTGTCTCCACAGTAACTGTCATAAACAATGTTAATCTGTAATTATTCAGCAAGGTAAACTACAATAGCACATGAAATGAATGCTAGACAGTGTTCAAGATAATGCAAAAAGACCCATTCATTAGTGTAATGTAACTTGGTTATACAGAAAATATATACATTCTATTATTATAAAACAAAAGCGCATCAATATATCAAAATGACAGCTGTGATGGAATCACATCAGTACTGAATGTCAACATATGTATAATGTACAGTCTATTTTATAAACAGCTACTGTCATCATCCACCAAATTTAGCTAACAGCTGTTGATAAAGTTGTCTAGCTAGCTAATGCCAACATAGGCTGTCGTATAAATGCAGTCAATGTATCATGCAAAGAAAAGTGATGTCTTCAAACTACAGTCTTGCATAGTCAGACCTATATCCACATTTTGTTTTAGCCCTTTTCCAGCACTGGAGAGTCAAATATAATATACAGTCTCAAAGTTTGTTGTAAAACAATCATAACTGTGTAATTCTACCTCATCTGTCAGCATGATGCCAGTGAATCACGCTGTCTCTTTGTACGTTACGTCATTGTTTTGGATGATTGCTCGCTCACGTTCCTATGGAGCAGTGGCGGGCCATGCATTAAAAGTCTATGCCTTCAGTGTGATTCATGCCATTAAGAAAACTCAGTTTCACAATGAATAAGACACCCTTTGCCTTTGGGCATCATACATTATGTCATAGCTAACTAGTAATACCAATTGACATTTTAAAAACACGTCCACGCACAAATGCCAGAACTTGAAACGACACATAATGCTCAAGCAAGCCTAATTTTAACTGCAGCATGACTGTTTTGTGAAATGAACGTCTCCTGAACAGACATTCAAAAATCAAAATTTTTCATATGAATCTACAAAGGAGGTCTATAAATCCTGGAAAAATCTATCTAATAATATTTGCGATTTATAAGTTGCTTGCAATAAATTGTTTCGTCAGGGTACACGGTTATGCTGCATTCCGTGCAAGTTGGATGTGGGATATTCCTACTTGGTATCTCTGACCATAAATGCATTCCATTCCCCGATAATCGGAACTGCAACACTCCCGTTACTTTAGCAGGGGTTTGACTCTCATTAGAGATGTCTCCTAGCAACCCAACTGATAAACAATGCTGCAGCGATAGCATTTGTGCTTCAGGTGTACGATTATCAAAAGACATTATAATGTTTTATACACCTGTTTCTGCAAGCATTTGTTAAACAATCTTTAATATAATTTTTATTGATATTACGAAATCAGAGTTGAGAATTTCTGCATAAGCCTACAAGTTGTAATTCTGACTTAAAGATGCATTCCATTGCACTTTTCCTAGTAGGAAGTTGTAAAATCCGACTTTCTGAGTTGAAATGAACGCAGCACTACTTTTCAAAACTTGATCCGATGCTGAATGCTCCAGCAGCCTAATTTACACTTAGAAAACTCCTGATGTTGCTATAACAATGCAAAAAGCACTTACTAATTTGCTTGAAGTGAAAATCAGTCCTCCTTTCATGATCAATAAATTAAGCAATCACACGGTCATGCAGAACATCTCAGGTTTGTAAATCCATAAGGATCTCTTTCTCAATGGCGATAGCGGCAGTAATGACAGTTGACTTGTCAGCAAGATCTTGCACTCTTCGCTTTCAAATTACATCACTTAAAGCGTGATTGCGTCACTCAAGTCCAGCTAGAAGGCCTCGACCAGGACATATCCTAAAGATCACACCCACCAAGAACAAATAAATCAATCTGACTGGCTGATGAATCTGACAATCTGACTTTAGTTGCCCATTCGTTTGCACTGTTGAGGGATTCTGTGGAAATTCAAAAGGCCTGAGGGGGTTGAGCTCAAACTCACGCGCTGCTTCGGCTAACGACCTTGGCTTTGGGCATGCGATTTGTGAAACAGTTGTCACGCTTCGCTTGTAAGCATCAAGGAATAAATTCTGACTGGATAAACTTTTAATTTTCTCTATTTGTTTGTAGAGTAGTTAAGAGTGGAAAGCGATTAAAAATACATAGGCAAAAAGGTGACTGAGAATGAAAGGATGAAAAATATTAATATATTTGGCATGTTAGGCCAGCAGAGAAGGCTCTGCTGGCCCTGAGAATTCGCCACTGCTATGGAGTGTGTGCACGAGCGCGAGCATGAGCGACAGGTAGCTGGCTGCAGTTTACTTAACGGCCACAGGTGTCATTAATAACAAGCGTTTCTGAATCTTACCGCACCATTAACATGAGCCCATTAAAAGGAATAGTTCACCCAAAAATGAAAATTTGCTGATAATTTACTCACCCTCAGGCCAACCAAGATGTATCTGAGTTTCTTTCTTCATCAAAACAGAATTTAAGACTTTTAGGATTTCATTTCAGGCCTCCTCCTTTAAACAATGCAAGTGAATGTATTCCATTTTTTGACGGTCCAAAATGCATATTTAGGGTGCATCAAAATAATCCACACGACTCCAGTCGACAAATAAAGTTCTTCTGAATGGAAACGATTGATTATTTTTAGAAACAAAACAATACTTATATACTTTTTAACTAAAATTTTCACTTCCCTACATCTCTGTGATGTGCGCTCATGAGAGGGATGAAGTAAGCTCGTTGGTAAGGTCACATGTCAATTGGAGGAGGAGTCAGGAAACGTGTCATTGTTTACAAGAGAAACTTGTGCCGTTCACAAACCAAAACAGTCCAAACCAATTAAAAAATAAAATAAAATAAAAAATAATTGTAGTTTGTAGTTAAAAAGTATCTAAGTATTGTTTTGTTTCTAAAAAATAATCAATCATTTGGGTTTAGAAGACCTTTATTTGTCAACTGGAGTCGTGTGGATTATTTTGATGCACCCTAAATATGTATTTTGGACCGTCAAAAAATGGAGGACATTCACTTGCATTGTTTAGAGGAGTCCTGAAATGAAATCCTAAAAGTCTTAAATTCTGTTTTGATGAAGAAAGAAACTCAGATACATCTTGGATGGCCTGAGGGTGAGTAAATTATAAGCAAATTTAAATTTTGGGGGGTACTATTCCTTTAAAGGCACTGTTTACAGAAATTATTTTTTTTTTTTTGTTTTGTTTTTTGTTAAAGAAACAGTACCGGTTTTAGCACGTGTTCAACAAATTAATGTAAATACTTGTATATAGTACAAATTATGAAATGTAACAAATATGTAACAAAAATAATGTCTAAAATATTATGTATTATGTATTGATTGAATACATTTATTTGTTCATTTTTAAAAAGCCAAAATTATGAAAAAGTAATTGTTTTAATTAATATTTTACTAATGTACCTAGTTAAAAGGTCCCCTGTATAATTAACAGCATTAGCTGGGAGATAATTTAATTTATATGTAAGGAAAAGGAACATTATAACTGAAATAAACCCATTTTAATCGTTATTAATCAAATCGAAGTGAAATTGAGCTTGTGAATCGGAATCAAATTGAATCAGGAAATCTGTATCAATAGCCAGCCCTAATAATAATAATAATAATAATAATAATAATAATAATAATAATTAAAAATGTTATTGTAGTAGTCAACTGACTATTTCATTATTACTGCACTATAAAAAGCAGAATAAAAAAAAATTAAAAAAAGATTTACTGTAAATCGGACAAGTAAAAATAATGTTATAATGAGTCATACTTAAAAAAGAAAGAAAGAAAGAAAGAAATATTGGTCAATATCCAGTAATTATAGCAAAACTAATGCTAGCCATGTTTGCAGCATAACTTCCTCATTGGCATTCATGTGAGACAGCAAACACACTCATCAGCATGCAGGCCAAATAGCCTAGGCTATGTACACTGGCATAGCTAATTAAATATGGACGGCCACATCTATTCACATGAGCAGTTTGTTCTTAATTGCAGTGAACGCAAGCATGAAGCCAAGGAAAGAAGTGCAGATAGAGGCATGACACTAACTGCGAAGCCCTGCAACTATAAACGGACAATAAATATACAGGCAAATAGCTAAACAGTCTGAACACACTCTTTTCGACAGCTGGTCTTATTGGGATGTATAGGGGGAACATAAAAGTAATAAGCTGATATAAGAGATGGGGAAATGAATATTTAAATGGAAAATAATTTTAGTGTAATATATATATATATATATATATATATATATACAATATTATTCGAGCAAGAGTGCGATATGGCCCTACATCAGCACTGCTGTGATTCGGCTGCAGGCCGAGTGCCGTAGGTAATCACAGCAGTGCTGATTTAGGGCCATATAGAGAATTCTCTTGGAGAATTCACCACAGTTCTTCTATCTGTTTAGGCTGTCTCAGTTGCTTCTGTCTCTTCATGTAATCCCAGACTGACTCGATGTTCAGTGGGGGGGCTCTGTGGGGTCAATGCCATCTCTTGCAGAGCGCCCTGTTCTTCTATTCTAATCTTTTCTATTTGGAAAAGTAATGTTTGGGAGTCTAAAATGTATTTTTCCTATTGACACACTAAAGCTGAAAATATAAATAACTATCTTAGACAAATGTTTTTGTGAAACATCTTTAGTGCCTAAAACCTTTGCACAGTACTGTATTTTAGATATTCCAGCAGTTATCAGGCTCAGCCTAATGGTGTAAGAGCACAGAATACCAATGGAGAAAAGTGAATTGGAAAATAAAGATTCCTCAAACAGCCACAGTCCAGGTTTTTTCCATTCTCTTAAGACTCTGAATATTTGCCACAAATTCAGAACATTAAGATAAAACGAGTCCACCAAGAGGTATTTTCTGTAAGGACATGGTAAATAACTGTTTGTCCAAGCCAATACGTCCAGCTTTACGTAAAAAAGCACACATAATTTCCATCCACCCAAAATGTTGGTGATATAGAAGGTGTTATACAGCCTGCATAGGAAAAGCAGCAAGCCTTGATCGAATATCTATTAGCCCTTATCCAACCTTATTTACTGGCAGACAGAGGACAGCTGCTCTCACCCAGTGATGACCGGACCAAAAAAATTCAACAACTGTCTTTTGTATTTCTTGAATCAAAATCATTGGTGGGTCCAAAACCATAAACTTGTGCCAAATTGTAGAGGCAATAAGGTTGTTAGCTATCAGTAATCTCCCCCTATATGATAACTGGGGTAGCAACCATTTCCAACTAGAAAACCTAGCAAAACTTCCTCCATCAAACCCTCCCAATTTTTCTTTTTATAGTCCTCTTGCCAAAGATATCCTCCCAAATATTTAAAACCAACTGTGCCCCACTGAATATTGTTAGGAAGTTTAGGCAAAGACACATTAATATTTCTCTTATTGGGATTATACCACACAGCTTTGGTTTTGTTCCAGTTAAGTCAAGCTAATGAAGCTCTTTCATACATTTCTAATGCATCTTTCAAATGCTTTACATCATTTGGTTGTTGAACTAAAACAGTAACATCATCAGCATATGCTGACAAAATAATAGTCTCTTTCCTTAAGCTCCCATTTATAGTTATACCTGTTCATTTACATCTAAGAAAGCACAATAAAGGTTCAATTGCTAAGCTGTACAGTTGGCCAGACATTGTCCTTTTTCCATGTTAACTGGTACACTTAGACCACCTCATACTTTAATTATACTGAAGCTTCACTGTACAACATTTTTATCCATGATAAAGTTATCCCCAAAACCAAAACACATAAGAACATAAAACATGTACTGATGATCTGCACAGTCAAAAGTTTTTTTCTTGAGACCAACACCAACATTATTCACTTTTGAAAATTCTAAAAGATCTCTTATTAAAAAACAAATGATCATAGATAGATCATTTGGGTATACAGTAGGACTGGTCTTAATTAATCAAAACACCCAAGACCTTTTTAAGCCAATTTGCAATGCATTTAGACCATTTATTGTAATCAGAGCTGAGAACAGCGACTGGCCTCCCGTTTTTTTTTTTTTTTTTTTTTTTTTTTTTTTTTAGCAGACACAAGTCTCCTTTCTTTGGGAGAAGAAAAAGAACTGCTCTTTGACAGCTATTAGGAAGTACCTTCATTTTGTAGATTTCTTTTAAAACATTAAGAAAGTATTTTCCAATAACAACCCAAAAGGTTTTGTAGAATTCTCCAGGTAATCCATCAAACCCTGGTGCTCGTCCAGATGAGAGTTGTCTCACTGCATCTGTTATTTCCCCAAAAGTAAGATCCGAGTCTAAGAACTATTTCTTTTTCATTAAGGCCAGGTAAGTCATCAAAAAGTTCACTTGAATTGCACAGATCAGTGTCTTCCATATAAGTTAGAATAAAAAAACAACAGCAAAGCTTCTCATCTCTAAAGGGTCTGAAATAGTGCTTCCATCAGGTCTGCATAAACAATGCTTTTAATTAGTATGAACAACTTTCTTTTCTATGTTTAAAAAAAGTATTTTGTAGGTGCATCCATATCATGATTTCATGATATTGCTGATTTCATTTTTTCATGTAAAATTGTACTAAGCTCTTGTTTCTTAAAAAGTACATTTTCTTAAGCTCCTCTATTATTTTGATTTATCAAACACTCTTGTAACACAGAAATTTCATCTTCTAATTTAGACAGCTTTCTTAACTCTATTCATAGCCTGTGATGAAAACTGTTGACAAAAAAATTTAAGCTGAACTTTTCCCACCTCCCACCACAGCAGATTTTCATAATCACTTTTATGTTCTATTCATTGATTCCAAAAAATATGAAATGTTTCAATTTAAAAAAAATAAATGTCATCTAACAATGTATTATTGAAACATCAATAAAATGGCTTAGGGGTTGTTTGTGTTAAGGTAATTTGTTAAGAAACAAGGTGATGATCACAAATAATACTTGGGGTTATATGGGTTCTTTCTACCCTGCTACTAATTTTATTATTTACATAAAATCTATCCAACCGTGCTGCACTTACTCTATTTTCTGTCACTTTAACCCATGTATATGGTTTTATTCCCTTAATTTTCTCTCTCGAAATATCGACAAACACAAACTGCTTAAGAACATCTTTTAAAGATGTTGCAGACAAGAGATAAGGTTCTTCCCCATTTCTATCACAGATATAATCTAAAGTACAATTCCTGTCCCCTCCAATGATTAGAAATTCCTCATGCGCACAAGAACAAATTACATATTTTAATTTATTTATATATATATATATATATATATATATATATATATATATATATATATATATATCGTCCTATCGTAGGAGAATATTTTTTTATTTTTTTTTTTTATTTTTTTATCTCAACCCTGATAAAAAGTAAACATCCCTTTTCGACCTCACTTTTAGACAAAACATTTACTTTGAGTCTAGGTGAAAAAAGTATTGCTACAACTGCGCACACCAATTTGCTGTTGGTGCCATGACTCAGGGCATAATCCCCCTCCCACCACATACCCCAGTCTACTTCATTATTTTCATTACTATGTGTTTCCTGAAAGAACATTATTGAATTTCTTTCAAATCTATACATTCTTTTAATAATGACCATTTACTTCTATCCCTAGCCCCATTTATATTTAAGGATCCCACTTTTATGACATCCATAGTAAAAGAGCAAAGAGGAAGAAAAAGAAAGGTAAGAAAAAAGAAAAGACAGACTCCCATTAGTTTTTATTTTCAGTTCCTTCTTGTAGATCTACATTTTATCTTACCAGATCCCATTGTTTCTCTGGCTGTTGTCAAGTATTTCTTTAATTTGAACCTTTTTTTGCTGTGACGGAACTTCAAAACTACTCTCTTTATGAGCTTTAATTACAGACACAACTATTTTTATTTTTATTTTTTTCAAATTTTATAATTTTTCAATTTTTTTTCAAAAAACTCCAAGTTCAAAACACTTGCCTTCAGTTTCATCCAGAAAGTTGTTTATTTGCTCAACTGAGTAGGAATCACCAGATTTATCAATATCTATGTAAAAGCATGAGTTGTTATCTCTAATACTCTCATCATCAGACACTTTTTCCATTTCATCAGTCAATCCCTTAGCACCATCTTGCTCATCTACTTCCTTATGATCCAAAACACCAGTATCACCACAAACATTAGACAAATAATCTTTATCCTTTATTCAGAATGTTCAGAAGCGCTTACACCTGCCTCGACACAATCATCCGCTTCATTTTCCATCTCCGTTCCTCTTTCTGTCTCTAAAACACTTGCATTATTCAGAGGCCTCTCCTCCGCACTTGTTCCGCTAACCGTAGCCGCACGAACCGCAGCAGCCACCGGCATTGATGGGCCTGCTTCTTCCTCAGCTCTTTGTTTATGAGGGCAAGTAAATCTCTTATGGCCTATGTCTGCACACTCAAAACAGTGCAAATTGTCAGTGCTGGCATAAACCATGTATGAGCTCTCTCCATGAGACACCCGGAATGATACATCAATTTGTTGCAGAGGGAGAGGTCAAAAATATGAACCCTTATCATCTGAAAGACAACACATGTTGGGGCCTGGGTAGCTCAGTGGCAAAGATGCAGGCCACCACCCCTGGAGTTCGCTAGTTCGCTAGCTCGAATCCCGGGGCGTGCTGAGTGACTCCAGCCAGGTCTCCTAAGCAACCAAATTGGCCCGGTTGCTAGGGAGGGTAGAGTCACATGGGGTAACCTCCTTTTGATTGCTATAATGTGGTTCATTCTTGGTGGGGCGTGTGGTGAGTTGAGCATGGTTGCCATGAAGCCTCCACATGTGCTGTCTCTGTGGCAACGCACTCAACAAGCCACATGATAAGAAGCATGGGTTGACAGTCTCAGACATGGAGGCAACTGGGATTCATCCTCTGCCACCCAGCCTGAGGTGAATCACTACATGACTTAAAAGCACATTGGGAATTGGGCATTCCAAATTGGGAAAAAAAAAAAAAAAACACATGTTTGAGCACTGCAGATTTACAACTCAAAGGAATCACCTTAATAGCACTTGCCATTTTACCAAATTAAGTCATCACGTCATCTCTGACAAACAGAGGAACATTGGAAATTATCACTTTGTGGCCGGAGCAGACAGTGAAGTTTCTTTAACCCAGATGACGCTTTTAATTATTCTGTTAACAAGTTGCTCATTTTTAAGGAAAACGACAACTGCTTTATTCAAACAAGATGCAGATACTATATTTGCATGGCCTACCTGTTCTCCTGCTGCCAACAGAACGTCTTCAATAGCTGCCCGCGCTTCTGGAATGCACCTGAATCCATTCTGAAGCGGAAAAGGCGGCATTTCCCCCGCAGGGGCAGATGCTATCCCACTTCACACACTGCACAACTGCACGGCACTAAAATCTACACTAATTTAATTTGCAACTATAGTGACCCGTAAAAGTGAGGAAAAATAAATAAATAAACCCGAAGGGTTTCTCTCAAACACACACACCTCACACTCCCAGCATGCAGTGCAGCTGAGAGAGAGAGAGAGAGAGAGAGAGAGAGAGAGAGAGAGAGAGAGACTTACAAACAAATAACGGATCAGTAACCTTCTGGTTCAAAGCACGGCTTGGCTAGACCGTGTGGGAGGAAATGCAGCGAGAAAGCGATCAGCAAAAAACTGACTCTCTATCAACACAACTCTGTTGGGATACATGTGTGTTTGTGTGTCTGCACCTTTTGGCACCTTTTGTACCTCGGCTCTGTTTATGTGCCGGCTCTTTCTTCTGTTTTTTTTGCACGCCATTTACAGGACAGCATTGGGATGGTGATCCTACAACATAACCCAGGCAGCTTCTGCAGGCTAGTAAACTACACACAGAGGTGCTCTCAGAAGCAAAGGCAACATCGTGTCATTAAAAACAATGTCGTCTTCTTGAAGCTTGTTATTTTTGGGCCCTTTTTTCTTTCTGTTCTAAGAAAAAGTTTGGTTTTGAAATATAATGCGATACATGGGTATTGTGGTGCTAAAATTTTGCTTATAAAACAAACAGACCCAAATTGAGCTCCAAACATTGGAGGATTGTGAGCCCTCCTCATTAAAGTCCCAATGAAATGACTTAATTTCCTGTGTTGAAGTATTCCCCATTGAAACAGTAAGTTGAATGTTTCTGCAATGTAAATAAATAAATAAATAATGGAATTGTCTGTCATGTACAGTACTACACACATTAATAGTTTTGGTCCATTTTCCTGTATGAGAAAGACATTTGTATTGGGTATATACAAAATTAAACTAAAATGTATTAATTTTGTCAACATTTAGAAGGACACTTACATATAGAAATATATACTGTATATGAGACTTCAGCTTAAGCAATTTAAATGGGTTACAAAGTATAATATTTTAGACTTGTAAGCTTTGTAAATAATTTTCCTGATTTTAAAGTTAAAATAAGATACTCAAACAGAGACAGGGGATAAATAAATGGATAACAAGTTCTAAAAACACCAGTTGATTCACTTAGCAGTGATGGAATCCAATCATTTGGTCCTCACCTGAACACCACCAAGCTCCTCTCCTCCCACCCACCCCTCCATATCAATCTGGTGACAGCCTCTCGTGGCAGACAAAAATCCTCCTTAGAGCTCTTGTGCAATAATACTACTTAAAAAAATTAAAACATAAATAAATACATAAAGAATTAAAATAAATGTAAAAAAAAAGGTCTACTAACAGTAAAGAGTCTTTAATGTGAGCCTTTTATTCAAGTTCTGTTTACTTAATCCTGTGCCCTCAGCATCGCCTACACTGCTGCAAAATCTTATTAGGGATGTTGATGAGACTGTATTTGCTGAATAAAATCAGCATGGGAGTTAAGGTAGGTAACCTACAGAGTAAATCCAATTAGAGGCCCTGCACGCATGCACACAATCACACACACACACACACACACACACACACTTGCAAAAAATGCAAGCACATGGCTGGTTTTGTAAAGGTGTTTGCATTGGTAAGAGATTGTGCTGAAGATCATGGTGAAGTTTGCTGTGGACATGTCCAAGGTTTTAACCCCTGCATTGTTATATTGAGTGTTCTCACAAGGCAAAGTATTAAAACTGTAAAAAATGTTGTTTATTAAAATGTGTTGAAAATGAAGGACAAGATATGTTACTCTGCAGAGATTCACAAAGAGATTGTTCGAAGTGTTGCAGAGTGTCAATCTTTAGACCTTCAAAAAGTTTTTTTTTTTTTTTTTTTTTCTTTTTTCTTTCACAGCAAGAAAAAAAAATAAAAAAAAAACTCTGATCTGGGCTTCACCCTGTGTGCTCTTGTGAAGAGAATATCTACAAATTAATTCATAATTATTTTACATAATGTACAACAAAAGTTACATTTACAAAAAAAAAAACAAAAAACAAAGCTGTCAATAAGGGCACTGGGCAATAAATCAAGGGTTCACATCGTCATGGAAAACCGAAAATAATAATAATAATAATAAAAGAAATAATAATAATAATAATTAGAAAGTAATTAAAAAAAATTGTAAACGTATAATTTCCAGGACTGGAAAAGCCAAGACAACTGATCATTTTTTTTTTATTTTTATTTTTTATATTTATATATAAATACAAATAAATTAGTTAATTTCATGCTTTCGATAGCACCCATTTTTAACTCTATATCTGATAGCATCAGATGGCAATACCATGGCACTTCCATATACAATTACCATATATACAGTACTGTGTGTATCATTCTGTATTTAAAATGTGCTTAAAATGACTTCAAAGAATACCATGGTACTACCATGGTATTTCGATATATGATTACCATATTGATATGGCAAGTTTTGATTTGTTTTGATAAATGTCTTCAACTGCAACAGCTGTTCACAAGATTAACACGTGTAAACTTAATAAAGACCTGCTTTATCACTGTGAGGCACACATAGCCGGTCACCTGCTGATAGGCTGTAATGTGATTAATGATTGGACTCTGAATATAACTCTCAGCAATCACTGGCTACATTGTTTTGTATTAGCCAATCCATTTTCCATGTGTTAATCACCCGGGTAAACAAAGTCTTCAGGGGCTGAGCTGAGACAGGGACATATTGTGTAGATCAATACCTGTTTGAGACGGTGAACTGGCTCGTATGTCTGGCGTCATGTCTCATATGTTCAGACACAGAACAGGCTGATATCAGGCTGAGGACATTTCTATTCAGGGAACACTGTAGCAACAACATTACGCTAATTTATCTCAATAAAGCGAAGGCTAAGGGGGGGGGGGGGGGGGGGTGTCGGACATGATTAGGCTAACTAAGACAAACAGAGGTGTCTGAGGTTAAGGGCTGTAATGACGGGGCCATTATGTGTGTGTGTGTGTGTGTGTGTGTGTGTGTGCATGTCTATGTGTTTGTTGAGTGATTGTGACGTACTGAGACAATAATGACAAGTGGCGGCCATACCCTAATATAATTGCAGGTTAATATACTGAAACAGAGATGCAAACTGAAGAAAGGTTGTGGCACAGCAGTTCAACAGCATACACACTCTACACTGTTCCCAAGATCAGAGGTAATGAAAACCAATAAAGCACATCAAGTTGGTTTAGATGGAAAAACACATCCTCATGTTCACTGTTTGCACAGATTACATCCAGTTTTACTATTGTTAACAGAAACTAAAACTAAGTTAAAACATTTATTTTACAATAAAAAAGAAAAAAAGGGAGGCATTTAAATATATATATATATATATATATATATATATATATATATATATATATATATATATATATATATATAAGACTCAAAAACATAGAGTATAAATGACTATGTTTGATTGATTGATGCACAAAATAATAATAATAATAATAATAATAATAATAAAAATAAAAATAAATAAAAGATACCTTTACAACCCAACTTCATTAAACATGAAAATGCTACGACATAGTGATAAGGCTGGGTATCAATACAGTTGTCCAGATATGATTTGATTCCAATTCACAATATTCCAATACAAATGAATTAAATTCTTATTTTTTGGGGTATATTTTAATTAGAATGTGCATTTTGTTAACATACTGTATGAAAGAAATTCTCATTTAGCTAATGTTGTAAATACTCTAGCTACCATTGGAATTTTGCAGTGCAATACTGCAGATAATGTTGACTTTTGTATGATAAATTGCTTATGTTCCTCATTTGTAAGTTGCTATGGATAAAAGCATTGGGAAATTTATCAGGGAACCTTATAACACAGTACATCATGAAAATATGATTCAAATAAATAAATAAATAAATAAATAAATACATAAATAAATATCAAGGTCCAAATGTTGTAGTTAAATTTATATCTATTTAACAGATATCATAATCAGCAAAACAAATAAAACTAAACATATTTAAATGACACACTGTAAGCTAAAGCATTAACTTTTGCAGACCAGGTTCTATTTAAGTAATCCAACCATGTATCAAATGAACCTTAAAAATATAATCTCTTAAAATAATAATAATAATAATAATAATAATAATAATAATAATAATAATAATAGTAATAATAATAAAAAGTTTCTTCTAGAATGAATAGAGACTTTTGCAAAAATCGCCTGCTTCTCCATTTTTTTTCCTATGGAAAAATCTCAAAATGGAGATCTAAATGTCTCAAACTGTGCTCAGAATCCAAAGTCTACATTCAAAAGCCACATATTTCAAAAAGCACTAAAGCATTCCTCATCAAATTCATCCAAGATCAAATGATCTGAGCTATTAAATCCACTTTAATTGTTTAGCACTCTACTCTTACTGTGGCAACACTTGTCTCATTTGTGGCTTTTTGTATTTTATTTTATTTTTTCTCAATAACTGTGGAAGAAACCTCTGCGACATAGTTGACACTTCATTGCAAAATAATTGAGAAAACAGTTAAATCTTCTGAGCGAAAAATGAGCTAACCCTGGGACACACACACACACACACACACACACACACACACACACACAATAATAATTCTAGGAAGAGCAGGGACATCAAATAAATCTCTCTCACAATCTTCCACATTTTCTCGGTTACAGCAGAAATCCCCACAGACTCCTCATGGCCTCTCTACATCATGACATCCTCATCACAAATTACATATGGGCATGAAGAATGTTCCTTAGTGATTTCTAAGAGCTTCCTCCAGTATCGTTTCCCAGTGTTTTTGTTTAAGTTTATCATTTAACTTTATATTGTCAAGTCGGTTCTCGCCTCCTCCTTTCCCTTATAACCCCTTCACATTGGTGCCGAAACCTGGGAGGGAGGAGGGATGCCCGTCGTAGAGTCCTAGACACTGCCATCCACCCAGGGGAGCGCCACTGCCATCCGCCGGGGGACGGAGTAGCCCGACCGCGGGGAATGGCCGCCATCCGCGAGGTGAGGAGGGACTGGACTCCCCGACCGCCTGGAGCGATGGAACCACTTCCAGGGATGGAGGAGTGCCCTGCCGGCCGCCAGAAACGTGAAGGGGTTGAGGGAAGACCACTGTCCACAAGGGGAGGAGGGAATCAACTCCCCGACTGCCTGGAGCGGTAGGGCTGCTGCCAGGGTTGGAGGAGTGTCCCCACAGGCCGCCAGAAACACGGAGGGGCGTTCTGTCCACTGGGGGTCAGAGGTTTGACTCCGGTCCGCCCGGGGAGGAGCGGCTGTCGTCCGCCTGAGAGGGTGGAGGAGTGATCGAGGACCATGCGATGGCGCATCAGACAACCGGTGAGTGAGTTTCTTTTTCTCTCTCTCCTCTCTCTCTCTCACTCCGTGTTGGCCTTTCCCTTGCCTGTTTTTTTGTTTTGTTTTTCCCTCCTGTCTCCTCCCAGGTTGAAGAAGGCGGGGATGACCTGCCGGCAGGCTCCCCGGCCTGAGGCAACGCAGGGAGGAGTGTAGCGTGGAGGAGGGCGGGGCTGGGCTGGGCCGGAATGACACACACCCGGACCCCAATCAGCATGATGAGGTGAGCAAGGGATAAAGGCGACCGGAGACGGCAGTTTGAGAGAGAGAGAGAACTACAGGCAGCTGCCCTGTTTATGTTTGTGTGTTTTTGTTTAAGTTTATCATTAAACTTTATTTATATTGTCAAGCTGGTTCTCGCCTCCTTCTTTATAATTTCTTTTTTTTTTTTTTGCTAAGATTTAAAGGTTGTATATAGCCTTGTGGTTAGAGATCTGAGCTGGTAACTTAAATGTTAGAGGTTCAAACCCCGGAAGGGGTGATCCAAGCACTGTTACAACTTTTCCATTGAGAAAGTCACTAAACTCATTGCATCTGAATATTGTCCCTGTAAAATTAAGATTATGTAAGATTATTTATTCTATACATAATAAAATTATCAATGACTTCGCCATATTGCATTTTTAAAGGGATAGTTCACTCAAAAAGGAAAATTATCTCATCATTTACTCACTCCCAGATGTGTATGACTTTATTTCTTCTGCAGATCACAAACAAAGATTTTTAGATCTCAGAAAGTCCAAAAAGGACATAAAAACAGCATAAAAGTAATCCATATAACTCCAGTGGTTAAATCCATGTCTTCAGAAGCCATATGATAGGTGAGGGTGAGAAACAGATCAATATTTAAGTCCTTTTTTTTTTCTTTTGCTATAAATCTCCCCATTTAACCAGCCATGACCTGTAGGTGGATAGATGTGAAAGTGAAAGTGTAGATGTACATAAAAAAATAAAAATAATAATAAATAATAATCTGTTTCTCACCCACACAAATCATATAACTTCTGAAGACATGGATTTAACCACCGGAGTTGTATGGATTAATTTTATTCTGGCTTGATGTGCTTTTTGGACCTTCAGAGTTCTGGTAACCATTCACTTGCATTGTATGGACCTGATAGGGACAGTGTATCTGACTCGAACTCTTGTCGCCCACATGAGCACCAATGTGCTAAATCATATAGGCTGACTGTTAGATCACTTCTCCAAGTTTCTATTCTATATACAGTATTTACAATAGTAATACAACAACCGGAGATAATATTTAATTTAAAATGTCATCCATAAAAAATGGCTTGCCTAAAACAGTCATTACTTCTTAGAGAAATTAAATTATTATCAAGCTAAAACAGTAACATGGGTTCATTTCTAGTGCCTGACAAACATAGGCATTGTATTCAGCCATACAATGCAGGCCAAAACAAGGAAAAGAACACATTTAAGCAGTTGTTCAGTCATCACTGAAAATAAATAAATAAATAAATAAATAACCTTATGATAAATAGTAACTGACCATACAGCCTAAGGGTTTCTAAAATGACTAAGAACGAGAGAGACAGAAGACAGAATCAGGAAGGCAGAAGACATAAGGCGAGATGTAGAGGGGGCGTGGAGCAGGAGGGGTGGAGTGGTTTGGCCTTAGGGTGTACAAGCATCTCTAAACTCTGACCAAGAAGTTTAAAGCAAGACATTCATGTTATTTCTGCAGAACCCATTAATCACATGTTCATGTCTTTAGTGATAGGCCCTGAGCGACTCATGGACTATATATGAACCATTAGCCTCTATCAATTAGCTGTAATTTCTCTCTTCCTGTCATTTAATGTTTTTTTTTTTTTTTTTCTCTTTTATGTCATCACTCTCGAGTTTGAAATGATGATTAGCATCACCCTAACATCACCTATGATTCAGCTGCTGTGCTCTTTTAAACCCACATCAAGATGCATCAGTTGCCCTTCTGTCATCTGTATGGATTTAAATACCCTACAAGTTAGTGGAGTAAGCTGAAGTTAACAGTTATTTACACGTGGCAGGATTTATTTTATTTTTTTCTCTTGACAAGGGAATTTGACTGATTCCCCCCAAAGCGGTTCCTCCTAAACATATGAACTGATGTATTATACGATTAAATGGCCAGAAAGAGAAAGGTATACACAGAGCTAAATATATATAGAGAGCATTAGTTATGCTAGCATGTGTATATGGGTATTCGAAGTGCAGGCTTTTCTCATGGGTATGCAAAAGATAGGTCAGATAAAAAATTAAAAAAATAAAAACTTTATGGGTACAACAACTTGTCACAAGGGCAGTAACCTCAAATGTACACCCACTGTACCCTTTACTTTTCAATCGGGACATATTTGAACATTATTTGTCCCGAAAGGGTAAATATTAGAACCTTTAGTGTCTTATCTGTCCCTAGAGTGTGCATATTAGTACCTTAAGATGTAAAGAAGATACAGTGGGTGTACCTTTGAGGGTACTGCCCCAGTGGCAAGATATTGTACACCTAAAGGTACATTTTTTTACACTTTTTTTCCCCCTCTGACAGTGTTCTTTTGTGCTCTGTCTAGCTTATTTTGGATGTTTTAAAAAGGTAGCCCTAGTTTCAACCAGAATATCTATAATATTCTGTATTCAATAAGAAAGCTGAACCCATTTCCTCTTTCAATAACAAATCCAGGAAACAGCAGGGGCCAAAAATAAATAAATAAATAAATAAATAAACTTAACTTAGGCGAGGAAGCCAAAGCCGAGATACAACCATGTATCTGAAAGTGTCTCTAATAAGTCAAGGAGGACAGCCCATGGGTGAAATCACAACAACAACGCCATGAGAAATTGTGGCCAATGGAAGGGGCCTTATCATCATTCCAGCACCTGTAGTCGAGAAAAGCGTGGAAAAAATTGACCACGCTTGCCAGTCCAGTCATACAAGACCTCTAAACTTAAAGTTACTCTCTAAAACAGACCAGCATTGAATTGATTTTCTGATCCTCTTTGACAATGTGCAGCAAGCCACGTGCTTTTATTGGCTGTCCTTTAAGAAGCAACACAGAACATGCACATGATGGCCCATATAACAGTACCTTTACTTCCGTTTTTGGAGAATGAATCCAAGCCTACCACTTTAAACCAATCTTCCCAAAAAACAGAGCACTTATAAAAGATGCTCTCAGCTGAAGAGGAGCAAAACTGTCACTACTTGCCTGATTCAGATTGTAGGATATTATGTGTCAACATTTTACCCTAATTTTTTTGGCTCAGGGTGCTCCAAGTGTAAAGCATATTTTAAATCCCCATTCTCTAGAGTACCATCTCCAAAAACTTTATTCCTATGAAACTTGTTTGTTTTGTTTGTAAAGTCATTGGCAGAGTGAATTTATCTGCTGGAGAAATGTTTTTTTGTCCCTGCATGATGCCCTATGTTTATTCCACAATGGAGAATGGATTTGAATCCCATGTTTCTTATTTCACACAATGACAGGCTCCCCTGATCTTGGCAACTAACTGGTTATTTTTAAAGGTTACATGAAAACAGAGGAGACTGGTGAATCAGCCTGTTTCTTTTCTCCCCTCCTAACTTCCCCTGGCTTTAATTCATTGCCTGCTTCGCTGGAGCATTGAACTGCACTTGTTGTGTTTGTCTGTGAAGGAGA
The DNA here is from genome assembly GCF_019703515.2 of Myxocyprinus asiaticus. NCBI lineage: Eukaryota > Metazoa > Chordata > Actinopteri > Cypriniformes > Catostomidae > Myxocyprinus > Myxocyprinus asiaticus. Next base: position 42,365,179 of record NC_059351.1, read on the forward strand.
GGAGAGATAGGGGCCTCTCCATTTAAACTTATACTGTATCTCTATATCTCCATTTTTATTTTCACTATTCCATTCTTTTGTATTTTTTTTTTTCCACTCATGGTGCAACAGCGAGGAGATTAATGCACCATTGCACATTGTCCTGGCTTGCCTACACACTAGCCAAAAGCTGCATGCAGTAGATGAGTAGTACAATTCACAGAGACACTTTACAAGTCAAAAGGATGGTCGCATCCGAAATACTGTCAGAGTATGTACTGAATTAGATGAAGAACTGAATTTTTTGCTAAAGTAATATCTGAAGATATGTAGGTGTGTATAATAAACATTCTACATACTACATCCACCATGTTGTATGCAGTTTCTGCAGAAATGTGTTTTACTCACTCTTTCCACAGCAGAGTAATTCTGTTTCAGATGGGAGAGGCATATCAGGTAGGATATGGCCTTGAAGGTGATACATTTCATCACTTATGGGCAGTTCATTTAATGTGCAGATCATGGGCGACCCTTCAGCATCCCACAAGCAAAATGTATTGCTTGATATTAGAAGAAAAAAAAAAGTAGCAAGGTGGCAGCTTTGTTAGTTTTTAAATCAAGGAACTTTTCAGTAGCAAAATTATTTTATTAATTAGGTAGCGAGGTAGAGTTAACAAAAGCTACAACACTATTTTTAACATGAACGTGAGAATTAGTCACATGTGATAGCAAAACGGCCCGAAACGGTTTCGAGCACTGAATCATTTGGAGTAGTTTCTCACTCAACAGGAATACTTTAAAACATGGAGAACAAAGAGAATGCTGGCTGTAGTGGACATGTATCTACAATCAATGAAAACCAAACCTGCAAAAGTGTCCTGTCATTTGCCAATAATGAAAAAAGGTCTTTAAGTTTAACATGTGTGCATCTTGTAAGCGACTACTGCAGGTAAAAAAAAAAAGTTTCCAACCAAAACAGAACCATGCCATCACCATGTTTTCTGGGCATATACCATTATCTTAAAGCAGCATGTAAATATAATGGTATATGAATATGGTAATCATACCTATGTACCATGGAATTCTTTGCAGTACTCTTAAGCAGCATGCAAATACAGATGGGCACATATCTATGGTAAATGTACATCCAAGTACCGAGGTAAAAAGGTCAGAAAAATACTTCCAGTACAACAGCTAGACATAGAATTACAAGACAAAATGAACTGTATTTGAACAAAGTTTTTATATACATGAATGAGCAACGAAAATTATTTGCAAAGAGCTATGGGTTTGTACAGGTTAAAAAAAAAACAAAAACAATATATCTCTATTGCATACTGGACACGTGCGTTTGCATAGGAAGCATGTATACATTAGGGCTGCAACTAACGATTATTTTGATAATCGATTAATCTAAAGATTATTAGAATGATTATTCGATTATTCTGCGATTATTTCAGCGATTAATCATTAACACTTAACCGATTATTCAGCTTGTGCCCCAACTTAAAAGGTTGTATTAAACGTGCTTACAAACAATAGAGGACAAAATCATCTTTTAAAAATACCTCTAAATGGCATTCACTGAATTAAAGGGAAAAAAACAACTTTTTATTATGTTTAATTCAGTAAATAAATTCACTGCAAAAAAATCCTATTGTTATCAAGTGTTTTTGTCTTGTTTCCATTTAAAATTGTCTAAAATCCTTAAAACAAGATACATTTACTTGAGAAGCAACATATAAGATATTTATATTTGCTTTAAGAGAATGTCTCTTAAATAAGTATATTTTGTATATAAGTGTATTTTTTTTTTCACTTGGTTATGTTTCTGCGAGTGCAGTGAAGACAAAATATACTTATATTCAAGATCTGTTCTCTAAAAGCAAGTCTAAATATCTTATATGCTGCTTCTCAGGTGAATTCATATTTTTTTTAAGGATTTTTAGATATTTTAAAATATTTGTATTTTTAATATTATATTCAACATTCTCAGATAGCATTTTTTTTCTTCTGCAGTATAGCTGCTAAAATAAATGTATATTGTTTTAATGGAGTTTTAGATACTTATATTGGAAAACAAGCCAAAACAAAAACAAATCAAAAACATATTTTGTTTCAGTGAATAATAGGGCGAAGACTACCCTCTTTCACCTTTCTGTTCACTTCAATCCATCTTTAACTCACAAAAAAACAAACTCTCTCAAATTAATAAAGCTGTATATTGCCATTTTTCTTCACGATAAGAAATGCACAGTGACATATATTATGATTCAATAAGTCACTAGCCATCACATTATAATCTGCGACAGACTGTGCCTCAGTCGGGTGCAGTTTCAATCTCTCCTCCTTAGATCAGGACATTCGCGCAACTCAAGGAAGAGTTTAGTTAGTTATTTTCATGATCTGCTTCCGTATTATTTGAACTTTAATAAAGCTATAACGCATTAAATATAACTGCATTAAAGATGTAACACCGGAGTGTTTCCTTTAAAGAGCTCCAGCTCCACTTATTCCACAACGAGAGTGCTTCTGTATTTACTTATTTGGTATTTTTGTATAATTCCCTCATACTTTGCGATCTACATCACCTGAAGCTGTTTGGAAAGTTTAGAGTGTGTCTGGACTGTGAGCTGTGCAATTCTTCCTCTCCTCAGTCAGGCGGGAACTGCAGTGCTGCTCTCGTGCGCCACCATTAGTTTCATATGATCTCATGTTACGTTAAATGAGATCAAACGTCTATTCAACAACGGAAATTTTTGTCGACAATTTTTTATTTTATTGTCAATGTTGTCGATAATGTCGACTAACCGTTTCAGCCCTAGTACACATATGAATTTACAATTTTTTTTTTGTTTTGTTTTTCATGCACACAGTTTATATTGCAGCATATTTTTTATTTATTTTTTATATACAGTATACAGTATTAGTATACCATTATTATATCATACTGTATTTAACAATAATATACTGTACAATGTTTTTGATAAACGTCACGCAAAGAAGTTGTTTAGATGCTTTTTTCAATAACACTATGCTCTGTGTATCTGATTGAAACAAAAAATAACAAAAAGGTAGTTTAAATGAATCAAGCTATGTTTTGGTGTGTAGTTTGTTGTGTCAAGCAGATATCTTAGCTAGCTACATATTTTTTTTTTTTTTTTTTTTTTTTTGATAGCTTGCCGAACACTCCAAACAGCACAGGCCATTGTGTCACTCATAGCACCATTTACTAAATGAATCTCTCAATGAAACACCACTTGTCACAAAAACGTGAAGACGTTTTGATTGTGTTCGTCAGAAATTCGCATTGGTGACTTAATATGATGGGGGGGGGGGGGGGGATGCATAGAATTGGTACATTAAAACTAAATAAATACATAATATGATGGCCTTCCAGTGTCAAATTAATTTTCCTACAAAAATTTAGCAAGGTGTTCAGGTTTGATGAACTTAGATGCAAATTCTCAGTGTTGACCAATAGAAAGTTTCTTGATATGGCAGTGACCTCTGTGCAGGCAGTGCTTCATAGCAATGCTAAATATTCAGACTAGCAAATTATTTTAGCTGTGTTTAGGAGTCGCTTTATAACTTCACTCTCACAGAGTATTGTTAGCAGCATGAAAAAAGAGAGTGTGCTTGGAAGTTAGTTTTTGCTGGTTTCACACTCGCTTAACATTTGCCCTCGTCGTCTTCGCCTGCAGAATTTAGCTGTGCAAAGGTAAATGTGACGAGCCTTGATATGTAGTTCTTAATAGTTACTGGCCAACTGTTGGCAACTACTTTTTTACTCACCAAAGCTAATTTTTGCATGCATTTGGTGCTTGAGGAGCGTTAATGGTGTAGCCTGCATATAAACACATTTTTAATGATTGTGAGTTTCAGCTTGGCTTTCAACACAATCACTTCTCATCAAAAACAAGCTGAAGTCATCACCTCCTCTCACATATGCTATCAGATCTCTGACGTCCTAACAGAGAGGAGCAGATGGTTTGGTAAGACCCAGAACACTCAAGCCCCCTGGTCATTAACACAGGTGTCCCTCAAGACTGTGTGCTGTCTTCGGTCTCACACTTAATATACAAAAACAACTGTACTGCCAGCAACAGCTTCATCAAGCTGCCATTTTTTTCTTTTTTTTTTTTTGTGCAGATGACATCACAAACCTCATCACCAGCAATGTCAAGTCCATCAACAGTGGGCAATTTCATCAGAAGTGAGTGTGTTTGCATACACAATCTTACACTGATTATGCTTAGAAAACAGACAACATTTAAGGCCATGTAAACTCCTTACACAGTGTTCTTTTGTTGGGGTAAATTTGTAAAGTGTTTAAGCAAAAAACGATCGGTACATGTACATTTTTGCCCATTACCCCAATTTTGCACTCGATGTACTGTACACACCTTAACTGGTGTTCTGGCGGCTTATCCAGCGTACACATTTCTTTATGTTCTGACAAATATATAGTCTCATATAAGCACAATTTTAATGTGTGATTTTTTTTTTTTGGAAAATACAGATTTTTAATATTTATCAGCGTTTTATTGTGCATATATATATATATATATCTGTATTTGAAAAGCGGTTTTGTTCCCTATATTACTCAACCACCACACTGCACCAACTCAAAGGCAATTGTGTCCCCAAACTGGAGCAGCTCCCCAGCGCGATACAAACTTTCTATGAAAACAGACATTATTGCCACTCTTTGCTTTCTTTTGTTTTGCTTTGCTGTCATTGTATCATTTTGTTGACCCTTTTTTTTTCATCTCATAATGGTGATAAACAAATACAACAATACTCAGGAGTTTGATGATGAGTCCCCCATGAATCACTGTCGCATGCCCATCAAGGCTTGGCTCATTCTTAATGGGGTTTGGGAGGTGCAAAAATACCCTAGTTACAAATGGGAGATCTCAGAAGTAGTAACAGAAAGCACTATTCCTAACACCACAGGCTGCTTTGAAGATTTTCTATTCTGATCAAGTTGAAGGAGTTGGAATCCGAACGAAATTATGCATCTCATTACAAATCGCTCCATTATTCAATCAACGGAAAAGCTGGGAAGTCAATCTTAGCCGGAACTCTCTCTTGTTGGATTCAAGCTTCTATCTTTCTTTAAGTCTTTCTTGGTGGGGTCAGACTTATTAATGAAATTAACCGGCATCTATCATTAGTGTGTTTGGGATTTCTGAGAACGCATTATCCAAAGACCTTTGGCATCCTGGAAGGGAAAATTGCTCCACTGCCTCAGGACCAGAATGTAGAGGGTCATGACTGACGTCGGTGAATGACAAAAGCTTTGGAACGTTGCACTTGAGAGAAGTCTACTGTAAACCAGTGTTATCTTTACCAAAAACTGAATAATTATAAATATATATATACACACAGTGCATCCGGAAAGTATTCACAGCGCTTCACTTTTTCCACATTTTGTTATGTTACAGCCTTATTCCAAAATGGATTAAATTCATTATTTTTCTTAAAATTCTACAAACAATACCCCATAATGACAACGTGAAAGAAGTTAGTTTGAAATCGTCGCTAATTTATAAAAAAATAAAAATAAAATAATAATATATATTTTCACATGTACACAAGTATTCACAGCCTTTGCTCAATACTTTGTTGAAACACCTTTGGCACCAATTACAGCCTCAAGTCTTTTTGAGTATGATGCTACAAGCTTGGCACACCTATTTTTGGGCAGTTTCTTCTTTGCAGTACCTCACAAGCTCCATCAGGTTGGATGGGGAGCGTCGGTGCAGAGCCATTTTCAGATCTGTCCAGAGATGTTCAATCGGGTTAGAGTCCTGGCTCTGGCTGGGCCACTCAAGGACATTCACAGAGTTGTCCCGTAGCCACTCCTTTGTTATCTTGGCTGTGTGCTTAGGGTCATTGTCCTGTTGGAAGATGAACCTTCGCCCCAGTCTGAGGTCCAGAGCGCTCTGGAGCAGGTTTTTAGTCAAGGATGTCTCTGTACATTGCTGCATTCATCTTTCCCTCGATCCCGACTAGTCTCCCAGTTCCTGCTGCTGAAAAACATCCCCACAGCATGATGCTGCCACCACCATGCTTCACTGTAGGGATGGTATTGGCCAGGTGATGAGCGGTACCTGGTTTCCTCCAGGCATGACGCTTGCCATTCAGGCCAAAGAGTTCAATCTGTGTTTCTCATGGTCTGAGAGTCCTTCAGGTGCCTTTTGGCAAACTCCAGGCAGGCTGTCATGTGCCTTTTACTGAGGAGTGGCTTCCGTCTGGCCACTCTACCATACAGGCCTAATTGGTGGAGTGCTGCAGATGGTTGTTCTTCTGGAAGTTTCTCCTCTCTCCACAGAGAAATGCTGGAGCTCTGTCAGAGTGACTAAGGCCGTTCTCCCCAGATCGCTCAGTTTGGCCGGGTGGCCAGCTCTAGGAAGAGTCCTGGTGGTTCCAAACTTCTTCCATTTACGGATGGAGGCCACTGTGCTCATTGGGACCTTCAATGCTGCAGAAATTTTTCTGTACCCTTCCCCAGATCTGTGCCTTGATACAATCCTGTCTCGGAGGTCTACAGACAATTCCTTGGACTTCATGACTTGGTTTGTGCTCTAACATGCACTGTTAACTGTGGGACCTTATATAGACAGGTGTGTGCCTTTCCAAATCATGTCCAATCAACTGAATTTACCACAGGTGGACTCCAATCAAGTTGTAGAAATGTCTCAAGGATGATCAGTGGAAACTCAATTTTGAGTGTCATGGCAAAGGCTGTGAATACTTATGTACATGTGATTTTTTCATTTTTTATTTTTAATAAATTTGCAAAGATTTCAAACAAACTTCTTTCACGTTGTCATTATGGGGTATTGTTTGTAGAATTTTGAGGAAAATAATGAATTTAATCCATTTTGGAATAAGGCTGTAACATGACAAAATGTGGAAAAAGTGAAGCGCTGTGAATACTTTCCGGATGCACTGAATATATATATATATATATATATATATATATATATATATATATATATATATAATTTGCTTAGAAAGCCCCTCAAATAACAATAATTCCATAAATAATGATTAAATAGATATAAATAGTTATATAAAGATATATTATATAAAATATATTCTAATATATGTAGAATAATATAATATAGATAATTAAAATGCATTACATCATTGTGGAACATGAGTAAAGCATTAAAAAAAAGAAAAAAAAAAAGACGGTAAAACTTTAAAATAAGGTTCATTTGTTAACATTAGTTAACATGAACTAATGAGCAACACTTTTACAGTATTTATTCATCTTGATTATTGTTAATTTCAACATATACTAATACATTTCTCAAATCAAAAGTTGTGTTTGTTAACATTAGTAAATGCATTATGAACTAACATGAAGTTACAATCAACAATTGCATTTTTATTAACTAATATTAACAAAGATTAATAAATGCTGTAAACAATATATTGTTAACTGTTTGTTCATGATACCTTATGCATTAATGTTAATAAACAGAACCTTATTGTAAAGTGTTACAAAAAAAAAAAAAAAAAAAAAAAAGTGGATTTAGTATGTAATATTTTATTTATTTCCATATTATTGAACTTATGTCATCTGCCTATCATTGGCCTACAGTTCACACAATCAATTTTGCAACTGAATTCATCAATCAGTCCGAGATAGATTTATTATGAGGGCTTTTCTAAGGTCGCGTCAATGCAAACCTGCGTCAAATGCTTTTGGAGGTCTCGTTTGCATCGCGTCATAAACATACCGTTTTTAGGTCGCTGTGTCAAGTTAAACATAGTTTGAAACTTAGAAAAAAAAAATGGCTTGAGATCCCTGTGTTCGTATTTGCGCTCAATCAAGCTGTGTTTGAACGCAATAACGTGTTCTCATCTTGTTTTGTCTGCTGTCGGTAAGTGCGGTTTGTTCTCTGTATAACCGCGTTTCCCAAACAACTGAAGTTTCACTTACTGCCCTCTGGAGAAAACAGGTGGTACTTCAAGCTTGAGTTGCTCAGAAGGAATATTCCTTATCACGTTCCGGGGATATGATTACTTGCATTTATTTTTTTTATTTTTTTTTTTTAACGCATTATTTTTTATATAATTAATCACACTGAATTAACACGTTAAATCGACAGACCTAATATATATATATATATATATATATATATATTAAAAATGCATTAGTATGTAATGAAATGAACATGAACTAAGATTAATAAATACTGTAAAAGTATTGTTCATTGTTAATTCATGTTAACTAATGTTGTTAAATAATAACATATGGAACCTTATTGTAAAGTGTTACCAACATTATAAAATGATATCAGTAAACACTTCATCTCTGGAAGCCATACATGGCAACAACTAACTAAATAAATACATAACAAACAAACAAACAAACAAATAAATAAATACAAATAAGGTAAAAGTCATAACTGAAACCTAACAAAAACAAAACTAAATTGAAAGGACAAATTAACAAATTATAAATAAATATATAAATACATACAGTAAATAAAATAAAATAAAAATAAGGTAACAGTCCTAACTGAATTCTAACAAAAACAAAACTAAATTGAAAGGACAAACTGACAAATTATAAATAAATACATAAATAAATGAATAACAAATACAATAATCCTACTGTAAGTCATTGTGTAACTTGTTCTGACAGCCAGAGATGAAACACAGCAGCTGTTTATGAACCAAACCTGTCCATAACATTGGAAGTGAATGCTAGCTCTTAAAAACGAACCTTGTCATGAGACATTTGAGAATATTTTTTCCTATTGTCTAGTTTCATGAACCTAACTTCCATAAGAAACTCAAACTCACTTCAAGACTGTAAATAGGAATGCAGGGCTTATTAGAGCAGGAGACAGATAAAACGAGCTTGCATTATGAACACAGGCGCTTACAAATTGGACATGGCATCTGTTATGACATCTAATATTTCTCTAATCTTTGCTGTGGCTGATGACAACAGAGGAGATAATTGCTATAAGTTAGCAGCCTAAATAAGAGTGGTTTTAGAGCAAGGCAGGAATCATTTACAACCGAATTCATCCAGCACCACGGAGGAGGATACTAATGCATGCAATTAATGCGGTAAAGATGCTTAAACAGAGACATTAAACTTACAGAGTCTAATGGCCAAACGTAATAGGAAATTACGAGCATGCTTTCAAAAACTTCTATCTATTTTTACAGGGAGAGATGAAGGACATTTTTTGCCCTTTTTCTGATTGATTCTTTCTTAATTCTCAAAGGACAACATGCTCACGATAAAAATTAAAATGTGCATTTATTTACATATTTTGAAGAAACTTTTTTTTTTATTATTATTTATTTGTAGTTATTTTTTCTATAGGAAGCTGAAAATTCAGGAATTAACACAAGACAATAAATACAACTCTAAAATACTGTATAGTGGCATGTATAAATTATTTGTGTTACTCTGAAAAAAGTTATTATGTGGCAATCCATGAGGGAAATTTCTGGGGAGGCAAATCTGTACTGAAAGATCAAACCAATAAAATATTGCAGTGGGTTTAAATATAAAGTTTTGTTATATGCATTTTGCTGGTCATTTTGCTCCTGTACACAGATGATCTCCTCCCCCTTATATCTCAAAATAGTCTAACTATGGATGTATTATAATCTTTCCGATCACCAATGCAACACTTGTCATTTGGCAAATATTGTTTCTCCCCATCTGTCATGTTAATTAACCAGGAGCAAGCCTGATTGGCTTGAATGAGTGCCTCTGATAATGATTGGGTATGGAGATGGAAGGAGGAAAATTTCATTTCTGCTGTGTCCAAAATCACGTACTGTCAGAGTATGTAATGTATTTGATGAACGATGCACTTCATGGCCGCTAAAACAGTACGTTCTTTAGGAATGCATGCAAGTAGTATTAATCGATTCCAGGCATACTTCAACTTCAAAAATATGTCTTCATATGGGGACAGCGGGACTAAGTTGTGAAACAAACAAACAAACAAATAATAATAATAATTATTATTACATTTTTTATTTTTATTTATTTATTTATTTTTATTTTTTTGTAGTTTGGCAACAAAATCTCAATGTTCTCTCTTTGCACTGTCAAACAAACAAGTGATAGCCAGTGCTGAAGCATTTTATCAATTACCAAATTGTCATAATTAATTCTGATACAAGTAATGGCCAGAATCATCCAATCACTACCAAACATGTTAAAATAAAATTATGCATTATAAATTCTGAATCTAAGTACTGATTACTATTGTCCTGTGTTTGCCAACCATGTTGAGTGGCCCAAACATCATCTGCAGCCTGAAACTGAACTTTTGGTCAGATGTTTGGAGTGAATGAAGCTATAGGATGCTCCCGTGCTCCCTTCCTCCCTATTTAGTAAATGACCTCCAGTGTGCTGTCTGTCTGCACTGGTCTCAAAACAGTTCAAAATGCATCTTATTTCCATCCCAACTCCATATGAAGCCTCTGAAAGCAAAATGTTTTCAGCTTTTGGGTGAACCCATTGATTCTTAATGTGATAATGCACAGTGAATAAAGGATTTCTAAAGAAAAAATAGCCCTATAGTCCACGTCAGTGGTCACTGTGTTTAAGAGTGTGTCGTTTGGCGATACATCATAGACTTGGCATATCAGACAAAACTAGATGTTCCCTATCTGTCACTCACTCAACGTTGTGTCGATGTAGTGACACTAGGGGTCACTCTTGGGAGCGCCAAACACCTCTGCTTTTTTAAAAAAAAAGGCCAATGAGAATTGGCGAGTGGAATTTGCATGCCACTCCTCCAGACATACGGGTATAAAAGGAGCTGGTATGCAACCACTCATTCAGATTTTCTCTTCGGAGCCGAGCGGTTCTATTCATTGAAGCTGAATTCATCCGCGAAGTTCGTTCACCTCATCTGCTCTGCACCCGTGGAGTACAGAGAACGCCCCTGGGCGCTTCAGCAGAAACAACTAAAAGAGTATATTCTAAAAAGAGTATATATTCTTTCTAAAAGAGCAGCACACACGGAATGTCTTTTTAAAGATCCCTTTCTGTTTGTGTGTTATTCCTGGTTGCGGTCTATATCTCTCCGCTTCTGACGGCCACGATCTCTGTCTTACGTGTCTGGGCACTGCCCATGCGGAGACATCGTTTGTGGATGAGTCATGTCCTCATTGCGAGAACATGACCATGGCAACGTTGCAGTCGCGGCTTGCTTTCATAAGAAAACAAGCCACCCCAATGGCTCCCTGCACCGGTCCTTCTACCTATGGGTTTGAGGCCGCGTCGGTTAGCACTAGGGCCGATTTGGGGACATCAATGGGACCACCTCCGCCGGGTATCCCCCCACGGACCTCCCATTCCCCAGCATGCACACTTGCCCCGATTGGGCTCTCACACGAGACTGCCGGCTCATCTCAGCGCGAGTTCGGCTTCTCGTTCGGAGTTCCGGAAGACAATGAGTTATCGAGCACAGCATCGGAGAGCGGGCTCATCCAGTCTGACGCAGAGGCTTTGGCTGGGCTTCCTCCTTCGGGAACGGTCACCCAGTCTCACGCCGACACGGAAATGACGGACATGCTTTCCAGGGCGGCCGCAAGCGTTGGGCTAGAGTGGAACCCTCCACTCTCCCCTGAACCCTCACGGCTCGACGATCGATTCCTGGGCACAGGGCACCGCCCACGGCCACGCCCGCCCCCTTTCCTTTCTTCCCGGAAGCGCACGAGGAGCTGACAAGATCGTGGGAGGCACCTTTTACTGCCCGGTCCCGGTCTTTCAGCTCCCCCGCTCTCACTACCCTCAATGGTGGAGCGGCCAGGAGGTATTCGGTGATCCCCCAGGTGGATAAGGCGCTCGCGGTGCACTTGAGTCCGCAGAAGCTCCCATCCAGGGCCTGTAGGTTTAAGTCTTTCCTGACGACTGTGGCCTGCGGTGCCACTAGACAAGCCGCCTCCACCCTGCACGCCATGGCTCTCCTGCAAGTACACCAAGCCAAGGCGCTAAAAGAGCTGCACAAGGGTAGCTCTGACCGGGGATTGATGCAGGAACTGCGCTCGGTGACCGACCTCGCTCTCCGGATGATGAAGGTCACGGCGCGGCCTCTCGGGCAGGCAATGTCCACCCTGATGGTCCAGGAGCACTACCTTTGGCTCAACTTGGTCGAGATGGGAGAGGCGGACAAGGCACAGTTCCTTGACGCCCCATTTCCCAGATTGGCCTGTTTGGTGATGCCGTCGAGGACTTTGCCCAGCAGTTCTCAGCGGTGAAGGAGCAGAAGGAGGTCTTACAACATATCATGCCCCGGCGCGGCTTAAGACCCCGCACCCTGTCTGCTCGTCACCAAGGGCATCCTCCTGCAGCAACAACACTGGCTCCGCCGCAGCCCACCCCTGTGGCCCGGCTCCGGCGTGGAGCCCTCTGCAGGAAGCAGACGCCACCCATCTCGTGGCCGGCCGCTGAGAAACCGAGGAAGGCTTCGAAGCGCCCCCAAGACGGGCAACACATGAGACCGCGGTGTCTTCCCCTTGGGAGGGACACCCCCAATGCAGACACTTATGGCTCCCAGTCAGTTAACAAATTCCACTCTTTTTGGGAAGAAAAGAGAGGGAAAAGAGGCCTCGGCTGGGCTAGCCTGTCCCTGTAGTTGGGCAGTCGACTTGTTCCTGATGGACCATTCGACGCCCATAAGAGCGTTGTGGGAGGTTACATGGCAGCCTGGTGCGCTGGCTACGAGGCACACAGCAGTCTGCCCATCACACACCACCAGTTCACGTAACACAGCTCAGCTAGTTGTGGCATTTTGTATAGGGACCCCTAGTGTCACTACATCAACACAACGTCGAGTGAGTGACAGATAGGGAAATTTCATAACCTCCGTTCCCTGATGCAGGGAACGAGACATTGTGTCCCTCTTGCCACAACGCTGAACTACCCGCTGAAATGGCCGGGACCTAGTCTCAGCTCCTCAGCACAAATCCTGAATGAGTGGTTGCATACCAGCTCCTTTTATACCCATATGTCCGGGGGAGTGGCATGCAAATTCCACTCACCAATTCTCATTGGCCTTTTTTTTAAAAAAGCAGAGGTGTTTGGGGCTCCCAAGAGTGACCCCTAGTGTCACTACATCGACACAACGTCTCTTTCCCTCCATCAGGGAACAGAGGGTGCGAAAGTAACCAGGATGTTTTGACTCAAACAGGTTTCAATGTAAAAACTTAAGTTTCTTAACAGAGGTAATTTTGTTGGTGTTTCTCCCAAAGAGAAAGTCCGCTGTGATTGGCGCCATGTTGTTTTGTCATATGACTCTGTGAGTCAAAAGTTTAACCCTTTACTGACAGCCCAGATTGTCCTGAACTGAGATCAGTCAGTTAAAATTAAATAAAATTATGTATGAAGTACAGTGAAGACAAAACACACAGTCCATGCATAAGGATTCAGGTTCGCACGAGAATATAGCACTTTTAGTTAAGATCCACCCGACTCGCATTTCTCCAGGTTTTATTATTATTATTATTATTATTATTATTATTATTATTATTTAATCCAGCATTTTGAACAGGATTTCCCCAGCTTCCAGGGCATTATTGGATAGTAGTGTCCCAGAATATAAGTATTCCGGCTTTGAACATTCCATATATCTAAGGCCACCACCCTCTGAGATTTTTATGTATGCATGGCTTTAGTTGGTTTTAAATTGTATTTTAAAATAATAATAATAATAATAATAATAATAAATAATGAATGAATAAATAAATAAATACATAGTCTTTCCTTCTAATATAAAAATCTAATTCACCATTGATAATACTAGCTAATCTTTAGAATATGCCTCATGAAGTGGCACATTAGGAAAACAAATGGAATGATACCCTGTAAGAGTATCAGCATGAAACATACACACACTTCAGGTTGGATTTAACAGGTCTTAAGTGAATGAATAAAGTGAGCGATCAATGCGTGTGTCATGCTTTAGATTAGCAGCAGCTCATGTGTAGCCCGTTGCTATCTTTGCACAGTGTCACCAGAATACTAGACCTAAGAAGTCTCTCTATCAGTACGTGCTCAGCTGCTGTGTGTGTGAAGAATCCAGGGATCAGGTGTGTTAGACAAAAGAGTCAAGCAGTATCTCTCTCTATGTTTCTCTCACTTTCGTTCTTTCTTTTTGTCTCTTCTCAGCCGCATGTAGACTTCCTTTGCTGCAGGATGTATTTTTGACCTGTGAGATGAACACAATCCCCGACTGTTCTTGCTTTAATCATCGTTTCAATGGAGGCTGCTGCCTGCTTTGTGACAAACTCAGGCGTCGCGGCCTGTTTTGGCTGCTGGAGTAATGTGCCTGGCTTAGCACCGTCGCTCTGTGATTTTAGGGGAATTTTGAGATTAATGGGAAGGATCAAGCTGTGCCGCAGGCCTGATCGCAGCCTACATTTCAAGTGTGGGACTCTTAGTGGAAAAAGGGAAACTTCTGCGAGCGATGTTTGTTATTGGATGAATATGCGAAAACACACAAATATGCCGGCAAGGTTCCTTATTGAGGGAAGAGGTTTATGAGAAACAGTGAGGTGGGTGGGTGGGTGGAGGGGACTCCTGCGGTGCTTTAGTGTTTTGTAATGTGTGTGTGTGTGTGTGTGTGTGTGTGTGTATAGGTAAAATACTCAGGCTTTAAATCATTAAAAGACATTTCCAGCAGACTGCATCACACAGGTCACAGAGCGCCGCGTTAGGACAGAACAGGAAAAGATGCTCCGCAAGCTCTTGAGGCCTTCCTGATCTTAAGAAAAGACTCACTGTTCTGGCTACACACATACACACACACACACACACACACACACACACACACACACACACACACACACACACACACACACACACTTGCATTGCTAAATGGGGACATACCTATAGACCATGCACTTCTATATACATTTTATATAAAGCTAATTAGTCGTGCATGCTTTAGTGAGGTGCCACTATTACAATTGCTCTTACCTTCGTTTAGAGATTTTCCAAAATCCCTAAACCAAGTCGTTGTCTTCTGCCAAAACTTTGCACATAACTCGCCCCACACCATTTATCACACACCCCTAAACGAGGTGTAAAACTGACCGGCTTAATGAGTAAAGGAGTGTGAAGTTGTTTAGAATCGGTCAGGCGTACAATGTTTGCCCGGCAGGCGAAAAAAAAAAAAAAAAACAGGTGAAAAGATCCCATAGACTTAACATTGAAAAGGGAGCAGAAGACTCACATCTCCAGAAAAGAAAAAAAAAAAAAAAATCACAGAGACATAGGAGTGGCATCTTTTTACTTGGGGTAGTATAACAAGATTAGTGAGACCCTAGCAACCACCCACAACACCCTAGCGACCACCTACAGTAGCAATGTCCTAGAAACCATCCAGAACAACATATCTCGGCACCAGAACAACATAGAGACATGGGGGTGGGTTCTTTAGATGGGCTGGTGTACTGAGGTCCTTGATAGGCCCCATGAGGCCCTTAAGGGACCCCGCCATGTCTCAGCACAAGAACATCGCACTGAGGCCCTTGGTGGGACATTGTGGCAGCGGATTTTGCCACGGCAAGCACCACCCACATTTCCTTGTGAAAATTTTATCTAATTACAGTTACTATAACCTAACCCACACCATAACACAATAGTTCTTTGTTTTTTTGCATTTTTACAGTAATCAATGAAAAAATGAACAAAAATATACATTTTTGTATTCTTAATAAATTAAATTAAATTAAATAATAGATTTTGTCCCCAAACTAAGAATGCATGCACACACACACACACACACACACGCACGCACGCACGCACAGACACACCATAAAAGTACATGTACGCTACTGCCTATGTACCAGGGGTGGCACCGACTAGTCGACTCACTCTGCTAGTAGTCAACAAGCTGGGTCTGTGTGGATTAGTCAAGGATCACATAACTATCTGTGCACATCCCTAACACACACACACACACACGCACGCACACACATAAATATATTCTGAAGAAAAAGTAAATAAAAGAAACTGAGTTTAGGTAGCAAGAGAGAGAGAGAGTTTGAGAGAAAGAGAGCCTACCTCAAGTGACACTAATACATTAGACAGGAAAATAAATGTTAACAGCCTCTAAAGCCGAGAAGTGGCAATGAAAGCTAACTCAATTAAATGTACCATGATGGGCTAAGATGCATTGTATTTAATAGAGGCTGCCCGTGGAAGACAGAGTGAGAAGAGGAGTAAATGAGGAAGAAAAATAGAACACATCTCTCTGGCTGTGGGCACAGCGTGCAGGTATGTCCTAACATGACAACACTGTATCTCTGCATGGCCAACTGTGGACCCCATTAGGCACAGGAAGTTGATCTTTGTGTAAGTAGACACGGGAGATGCGCTTCAAACTGAGACGACTTTTATTTCACTCTCCGGCTTCAAGAAAGGGTCTCAGCTTTAGTTAGCATTTTGTATTTAGGTCCCAGATCTCAACTTGAAAAAGAATATATATATATATATATATATATATATATACTATTAGGCATGTAACAATACACAAATTTCATGACACAATATGATACAAGCACCCACAAATGTTTCACTCAAACTTATTCAAGGATTCGACATAATTGTCTTTTAAATCATAAATGCCACAAAAGTGTCATTGACAATTTGACACATTGACAGTGACATTGGCAACAAAAAGCAGAGCTCTAAGTAACTTAAACAACAGCAATGCATTTATTTTGTTTGATTGTTGAGATAAACTAATATGAACTCACAATTTTCATGTTTTTTCTTGAGAAAATAAGTTTGTCTACACTCAAGTCATTTATAATTGTATAGCACTTGGCACAATAAACATAGTTCCAAAGCAACTTTATAGAAAATCATGTCTTGTTGTCTGAAAGCCCCCTGTGAACAAGCTGATCTGTAGAAAAAAAAAACAAAAAAAAAAAACCTTGAAAGGAACCTGACCTTACAAAATATGTACATAGTCCAATATTATTTAGCGGCTTAAGCAAAAATGGATCGGCAAATGTAATTGTTTTTTTTGTTTTTTTGCCCTCTTCCCCCTGTTTCACTTTGCATGTAAACATTACCACCGGCTTATAACGTGTGTGCAAGTGTTGTTCTCGAAGCTGTTTGCATTTTGAAGTCAAAAGCAGATAATTATAAGTCTCATGTAATCGCGGGATTCTTACGTTGTTGTTTTTTGAATAAGCTGTTTTTTGATAGTTATTTTCAAAAAGTATCCCACTACTGATTACATCTCTAACATTGCAATCAAACTTTACTGATTACTTCATGGGAAAAGTAATCAGAATACTAATTAATTTACTTTGAAGTTACTTTCTAAAACCAATCAAACCCACAAAAAATGACACTCTTTTAGTAGTTTAATATTGACTGAAAACAATAACACAATTACAGCAACATGACAAAGACAGCAACTTGGCTAAAGAGATCCAAAGCATTTCTCAAAATGCAACTTAACTTTCTTATCTGAAATATGCTGTATCTTCAGGTGTGTGTGCGTGTGTGCATGTGTGTTTGTGTTGGTGTGAAAGACCAGAAAAGAATACTAATGAACTGAAAACATTTATGAAAACACATTTGCAAACAGCTTTGATAGTAAAACCATTGTGCATCTGAATGATTGTTGTTTCTTTTCGGTGTGCATGTACAGGTTTGCTTGTGTGTTCCATCATGCATGTGTATGTGAGCATGTACAATATGTCTGTTTGTGTGTGTACATGTGCAGCATTTGTGTGTTCACACAACTTTACAGAGACTGTAAAGTTCTTGTGCTCAAACGAATTGAGTATCCTTTATCACTTGCGCATATTTAACGCTATTGCATTGTGGTAGTGTTTTATTGTGTACAGTACATAAAGAACATAAAAGAGCCATTTGCTTAGCGACGTCTTTTTCAAGACGCCGTTCCACAAATGTTTCCACCTTGTGAGCGATATATCCCTCTGTCAGACGTGAACGAGTGCTGTTTTCTATATACGCCCAAAGCCGAACCCCTCTCGTCCCATGGCAGCTGCAGAGGGACACATGAGGGAGGAGCGCGAGGAAAGGGTAGAGCACGGAGGTTTGAGGAAGATTTGTCGCCGCCCCAGCCTTGCGTGCCTCTCTCCTCCAGCCAGGGCTGGGAGCACACTGACACAGCGCTTGCTTCGACTGTGAGCGCATGAAAACTTGAAACGCTTCGCTTTCATTTTCAATTTGAATAAACAACTACACTCCGCTGCATCCATATTAATGCCGCTCACTCATCTGCCGTCGCCTCAATGCATGTCTTCTGTGCCATGGTGGTTTGTTAGAGCATATGCTCATTAGCTGACACAGCAACACACATAAAAGTACTAACATAAGAACGTAATACATTTTAAAATGCATTCTACCTAATAAATATTATTGTTTTAGCAATAAATGTGTAATCCAAGTAACTTCATTGTATTTATGTCTGTAACTGTAATCAGATTACTTAATTTTAAAAGTAAAACATTACATTACTGTTTTACCATGAAATGTAATTAGATTACTGTAACATGTTACTTTGTAATGCGTTACACTTAACACTGGTTATGACTCATAACTTATGAGTATCTTGCTGTGCATGTCACGCTCAGTATCGGCTGGGAGAGACGGCTGTTAAACTTACCGCTGCTGTTTCTGTGATGTTGCCGTAAATAAAACGAAATGTTTGATAGCACCAGGACATGACACCATTGTTTGGAAAATTCGACAAGCTATACCGTACAGTCTACTTGCCGTTTGCCATCGATCTTCTCGCCTATGTACTGGAATTATGTTACTCTGTTTTCCTGTGAGTGCTCAGTGCCATCTCTCTCACAAAAACTGCTTTCTATCATCTCCGTAACATTGCACGCCCCATTCTTAGCACCAAAGATGCAGAAACTCTTGTTCACGCCTTTATCGATTCTAGACTTGACTATTGTAATGCCCTCTTTTCTGGCCTCCTGACTAAAACAATAAACAAACTGCAATACATCGAGAATTCAGTAGCTAGGGTTCTCATCTACTCAAAGAAATCCTCTCACATCACTCCCATACTTTGTAGGCTACATTGGCTACCTGTCTCCTATCATATCCAATACAAAATTCTCCTTACAAATTTAAAAGATTTACATGGTCTTGCCCCCTCATACATCACTGATCTCGTATACTGCTATACCCCATTACGCTCACTCAGGTCATCTGATTTGGGCCTATCATTCATTCCACGTTGCAAGCTGACCACACTAGGTGGTAGGACTTTTTGCACACTTGCCCCTTTGCTTTGGAACTCTATCCCTCAGTCTCTCTGTGATCACACCTCCATACATGATTTCAAAATCAATCTCAAAACATATCTCTTTGACCTATGCTTCTCTTCTCTTCTTTTTTTTGTTTTTTTTGTTTACTCTCATCCTGTAAAGCGACCTTGAGTTTGAAGAAAGGCGCTATATAAAATAAACGTATTATTATTATTATTATGATTATTATTATGTTGAAAAATAATTGTGTAAGAGATTGTGAGGTGATAATGAAGATGAAAATGACACTGTGGTAGAGAGCAGGAGCTCCTCCCTGCATTTCATTACGTTCATCTCATCAGCATGATGTCCTGAGCAGGCTAAAGCAGGTCTGGAGCTACAGGCATGCCTTTCATCAAAGAGAAGTCCATATCACTTTGACAACACGTCCAAACACTCACCAGCAGCACCAGAGACCTCAAATGACTCCGCACTGAGGGGGACTGACAACACGACCAAATGTATTTCAGCATGTGCATGAGAGTCCATGGTAGCTTGAATACTGTATGCTTGCACATCAGCAATGGTTAAGTTGAAGCAGTGTCTTTAAAGGAATCAGAGAATGGCAAAATAACCTACTTATCATTCTGAATCATGCTTATAATGGAGATACCCAACACTTTTCATCAACATATATATATGTAATTCTGTAATTCACACTTTTATTTTTTATCAAGGATAGCTATGCACAGAACTATAATATTATAGCTGCTGATTCTATGTAGAAAATCAGCAGCATGACGGCCATCATTCTTTAAAGACACAGTAAACATCTGGTGATATCCATGTAACTATTTTCTTCCATCCAAAAATTGACTGATGGTGTTTTATTTCAAATCTGTGCTCTCATAACTCGCACCCTAACAGAATATGGTCTCATAAACAAATATGACCCTAAAAAAGAATGACGACGTACCTCCCTTAATGTTCGACAACTTTGTGCTGAGCTAATGCTTCTACAATTACAACATCAGATAATTCATGCTAATAGAAAATGGGAAGCCAGTGGAAGATGAATGATGGGGGAGGAACAATCAATAGTTTGTGAAACCGTTAGTCATGCTCAAGGCCACGTACAAAATCACACACAAACCGATACGCGTGCGTGTACTGTGGCTGCCAGCAGAGACTGTATAATAGGGCCCAATGGGGCCGTGGTTGTGTGTGTTTGTTTATAGCTGCAAGGCAGAAGTCCGGCTCTTACTGTGGCCCTAGCACGACATGCTTTAACCAGGGCTGGTGTTTTAATGTTCGAGGGTTCAGTTGAGGGGATTTGGGACTGGCGTGCAGTGAAGCATGCATGGAGTGCTGGGAGAGGCTGGGTCATGTTATACACAGGCAAATCAACAAGTAAGAGTAGGTTTAATGCGAACCATAAGACTACTATAGGATTCAACAGCAGCGTCTTGGGAAAGTGCCAGTTGCAAGATAGTCTTTACATTGGTGTGGATCCTGGCCAGAAGTAAGGATCTATATTGTGTTAGGGTTTAGGACGAGATCTATCAATCTGCTACACAATTGTGCCACACTGCATTGCAGGAAAGCTTTTGTGGGTTATTTTAAATTTCAAGAATGATTACAGTGCTTGCCAGGCAGTGATGTATTGATATGCCTACAGTAAGAGTTTTTTGTTCTAAGCTCCAACCCTAAGTAATAAACTTTCAACCACTTAATGTACATAATTAATTTTTGCTTTATTTTATAGATAATAGATAATATAGATAGTTGTGCTATGTTTGCTTAAAAAAAATTGTACTTGAAAATATTTCATGATTACACAGATAATAATGCCATCATTGCAATATTTGGATTCTGAATTCAGATTGGTCCTTTTTTTAAGATACATTTGCATACTAAAATGTGATTTGTTGTTTCCTTATTGCATCTATTTAACCAAGTAGCCACCATCACACATTGTATGTTGATTCTCATATATAACTGACAGAAAACAAGACATATTGAGTGTCACAGCAATGGAAAAGTGGTCTCTGATGCAGCATTTCATTTATAAATAACCAAAGCCTAAAGGCTAATACATACCACTTCAACAGGGTTATTTTGCTGCCTTGCAAGCCCTGGAATTTCCAACAGACTCCCACGGAGAAATCATATGGATTTGCATTGGCTAAATTGTAAGAAATTGTATGAGTTGGGTCGTACAAATTCTTACGACTTTTACAACAGCCAATCAGGTGACTCTCCCTCGTCTCTTTCTAAAACGCAGCAATTACTTTCTTCTGTCATACATACTCTTTCTGCTTCAAGTCATGCTTAGGGACTCTACTATATGATTAGGTTTAGATATGTGGTTCGGGTAGGGGTATACAATGAAGAACCATTAACACAACGTTTGACATGCAGAACTTCAGCATTGTTGATTTGAATGTCAACAAATTGTACAAATTCATGAGAACAAGCTTGTACGATTTCATACAAATTAGCCAACATTTACAAATTTGTTCTGACTTTTCATGAGACAGAGCTGGGTATATGGAAATATTATAAGCTAGAACAAAAGAGAAGTATTTGGTAAAATGGCAAGGCATCAAAAGGTGTGGTTTCCAAAGGTCATTTTGACATAATTGTAGCAGTTACACTTTGAATGCCCTTACAATCTGTGCCAAAGCGATATCTAAAATGTAATCTTAAATTATTATTAAACTCCTGCCTGTAACAAAGCAAAGCTGAAAAGGAGTCGTGGCATTAAAGGGCGTGGGGGGGGGGGGGGGGGGGGGCTGCACTCTTTAAAAAAGGTTAT
Source organism: Myxocyprinus asiaticus (assembly GCF_019703515.2). NCBI lineage: Eukaryota > Metazoa > Chordata > Actinopteri > Cypriniformes > Catostomidae > Myxocyprinus > Myxocyprinus asiaticus. Next base: position 42,387,236 of record NC_059351.1, read on the forward strand.
TCTGTAATGCACTGCAGAAAAAAATAAATAAAGGGCAATCCTTCTTTTGAGCACACATTGTAAGTGAAGTTTATATTGTGTATATATTGTAAGTGGAGTCTTCATTAAGTTATGCTTTTTCCATTGTTTGTGAGGTAATAGTTTGATCAGTTATTTTTGCCAATTTAAGCAGATTACTAGATCTGTGTTAAATATGTAAAGCTATTTTAAATATCAGCTCCTGTATTTAACACTATGTTGGTGTGCAGTCAACAAACTGTAGGAAAAATGCTAGATCTGCTAAGTTCTTAGAACACATGCATTTTACCGAAGTCAATATATATGTAGACACACTTTTTTATACATGAAAACATACAGACATTATTATTCAAGGACTTTTATTGTCATGTGTGAAACAGAAGCAAGTGCTCCACAAGATGCCCTTAATTTTAGCAGCTAATTTTGCTAAATTTTGCACTTAATTTGTAATACTTGAATTTTTATATTATACTTGTATATTAATATATACTGTAAGTGTTGGGTCTGTTCGAGCCACCTACTGACAGCTGCCCCCCAATTGCAGAAAAGTGTAAAGAAGAAAAAAAATCATGAGAAAGTTCAATATAATGGTCCCCTTGCAAGCATTGCAATGATGCCATGCATGGACACAACATATTTCACAGTACATACATACAACAAAATCCTCATTAATTAATGGTGCTTGAACCCAAAAACAACATCATCAGGATGAAACTGTGTATTAAACCATCTCTGGAAATGCAATCTCAGTTCTGGGCTATTTTGTTTAGAGATTTTATTGAGATGTGAACCAGCATACGTGTACTTCACCAATACGTGTAGAATAATACAGCATTGTTTCTCTGTAGCAGAGTACAGGTATTGTGCAATTACATAACCTCGTCAATGGTCTGAAACGTGATAAAACAGTAGAGGCTTCAATGAAATGTCTATTGGACTGTTAAAATGATGAACAGGTTCCCAAGGCATGTTACCACAAATGTGGTCATGCAAATTCACCATTTTACAAACGGCCATTCATGTGTAGTAAAAGATCAGGGCTGTGTTTCCCGAAAGCATCGCAAACCTAAGTTGATCGCAGAGTCCATTGGTGCCAATGGTTTCTACAATCTACTTAGGCTTACGATGCTTTTGGGAAATGCAGCCATGACCAGATTTATTTGTGAATCAGCGTCACAAAAACAACCTCATAGGTGTCACTACACCAAAAGTGCATACATACACATTTTTGAAGCCGACAACATTAGCAATTTAAGAAACTAAAAGTAACTTTATGGCATTTGTGTATTTCACAAATCCACAATGTCTTTCTTCCAAATACATTGTGGTACATGGTTATATTACACACAGAGTGATAATTCAAATAATAATTTAAAATTATAAAAATATTTTACAATTTGCGATATAAAGTAAAAAAAAAATAAATAAAAAAAAAAGAATAATTTCGAATAATGTACAGATTTTGCTGTTTCGGAAGGAAATTGGTACATTAATTCACCAAAGTGGCATTCATCTGATCACAAAGTATAGTCAGGACATTACTGATGTAAAAAACAGCACCATCACTATTTGAAAAAAGTTATTTTTGATCAAATTTAGATAGGCCCCATTTCTAGCAGCCATCACTCCAACACCCTATCCTTGAGTTATCATGCTAAATTTGGTACTAGAAAATCACTTGCCATTATATCAAACACAGTTTAAAGCTATTTGGTTCATTAAATGAAGCTTAACATTGTCTTTGTGTTTGTTTTTGAGTTGCCACAGTATGCAATAGACTGGCATGTCTGAAGGTCAATATTAGGTCAAAAATGGCAAAAAAAGAAACAGTTTTCTCTAGAAACATGTCAGTCAATAATTGTTTTGAGGAATGAAGGCTACACAATGCTTGAAATTGCCAAAAAAATGAAGATTTCATACAAAGGTGTTCATTACAGTCTTCAAAGACAAAGGACAACTGGCTCTAACAAGGACAGAAAGAGATGTGGAAGGCCAGATGTACAACTAAACAAGAGGATAAGTACATCAGAGTCTCTAGTTTGAGAAGTAGATGCCTCACATGTCCTCAGCTGACAGCTTCATTGAATTCTACCTGCTCAACACCAGTTTCATGTACAACAGTAAAGAGAAGACTCTTTACTTGCAAAGAAAAAGAAAAACACTTTTGAAATAGAAAAACAAAAAGAAAAGGTTAGAATGGGCAAAGAAACACAGACATTGGACAACAGATAATTGGAAAAGAGTGTTATGGATCTTAACCCCATTGAGCTTTTGTGGGATCAGCTAGACTGTAAGGTGTGTGAGAAGTGCCCGACAAGACAGCCACATCTATGGCAAGTGCTACAGGAAGTGTGGGGTGAAATGTCACCTGAGTATCCGGACAAACTGACAGCTAGAATGCCAAGGAACTGCAAAGCTGTCATTGCTGCACGTGGAGGATTTTTTTGATGAGAACACTTTGAAGTAGTTTTAGTTTTTACATTTATTATTTATAATAGTAATTTTTCACATTATTAATGTCCTGACTATACATTGTGATCAGTTGCATGCCACTTTAGTGAATAAAAGTACTATTTATTTTCTATAAGAGCAAAATATGTACATTATTCCAAACTTTTGGCCACCAGTGTACCTCCAAATGCTTCTTTAGATTTGACATAGACTCCTTTGCAGTTGGCAGGATATTAACTTTTGAAGGGCAGAATTTACATTGCACAGTTATGTTTTTGCCCCGTGTCACCTCAAAAATGAAATTATTTCTAAACATCCAGTGGTCAAATGCTGAGGTAGATTGATCCATCTTCATCTGGCTGGCTAGTAGCGAGTATCAGTTCTGAGTTACTACTTGAAGACTTACTAAACATATATCAGCGGTGTGCTGATTTAGAATGAAATATGTAAAAGATTGAAAAAAGAGAATGATTAAGATTATCAAAAAAAAAAAAATTGCAATTTACTGCCGTTGCCTTGTTAATATGTAATCATATAATCCACAAAAAAGTAACTGTAGTCCGATTATGAGTATTTTAATATTTAATTTAATCCAATTACAAATTCAATTTTTTTTGTAATCTGATTACATAACCCAGATTACATGTAATTTGTTACTACCCAGCACTGCCTATATCTAAGATATCTTCATTCATATCAACCGACTCTATTTTTGAACTACAGTTTTGGCTCCAAAGCTAAAACACCTCAGCAAGATAGAGTCACTTTATCCAAAGGTGGACACTGAAGGCACTGCCACATCTAATCCAAGCAAACAAACAACCCCTCAATGCCTGTGCCCCATAGCTTCCTGTGTTTGAGTCTTACAGCAGTACTACAAGCATTGTTTCTGTTAGGGTCATGTTTGTCATTGTTTTCTTTTCCACAGGAGAACAGTTAAGACAGAAGATCAAGATTCCACCTGTGCTGTTTTTAAACACATACTCTGACACAGTAACTGCTAAAAGCTCATATCATCCCAAGAGCTTCATCACAAAATCTCTACAAGAGAACCTAGCTACAGTCTTAGAATCAGTCTCAAATTTAATCTGGAGATCTCATTTTGAGATTAAAATATTGACGTGGATTATATTCTTGAGATGGCAAAAGGCAAGGATGAGATTTGAGTTCTTAGCAAGAAAGATCAAGGATGCAGGAAGGGACTTTAAAACCAACAGTCAATTTTAAATGAATAACAGTGATTTTTAAAGTTTTTTTTTTTTTAATTTTTTTTTTTTTTAATTTTATTTTTTACTGTTTTCCAATGATGCTTCTAAGTATCTAGTTCTGGTTAAATATTTATTTTTAAAAATGACTTTTGGTGAATTCAGTTTAATATCTGAAACTGATGAGCAAGAACTGTAAGCCTTTTGTGCTCTTTGGAAGACTCCCTAAACAGCTGCACCACTTATGTGCACAGTGAGCCTGTTTACATGCACACCAATATGCTGATTACTCCCAAAACTAAGCTTATTTTAAACAAATCTGACAAAGCAAGAAATACATGTTTACATGACATTTGTAATAATAGGTAACACTTTACAATAAGGTTCCATTTGTTAACATTAGTAAATGCATTAGTTATCATGAATAAACAATGAACAATATGTTTGTTATAGCATTTACTAATCTTTGTTAATGTTAGTTAATAAAAATACAATTGTTCATTGTTAGTTCATAATACATTCACTAATGTTAACTAATACAAATTTTGATTTAAAAAATGTATCAGTATGGGGGGCCTGGGTAGCTCAGCGAGTAAAGATGCTGACTACCACCCCTGGAGTTGCGAGTTCAAATCCAGAGCGTGTTGAGTGATTCCAGCCAGGTCTCCTGAGCAACCAAATTGGCCTGGTTGCTAAGGAGGGTAGAGTCTTATGGGGTTACCTCTTGTGGTTGCTATTATGTGGTTCTCGCTCTCAGTGGGGCACGTGGTGAGTTGTGCGTAGATGCCACGGAGAATAGCATGAAGCCTCCACATGCTCTATGTCTCCGCCAGGGATTTTCCTGCATAGAGAATTATGTCAAATTTCGTGCCGCCTCCAACTGTCGACGAAACTCAGGCAGGCAGTCAAGTACACAGATAGACCCCAAGTGGTGCTCAAGCACCCGTCCTCTTTCACTAGATAAGTGCCCTTTTTGCAGTTATTTCTTATTTTTTAAATTTATATTTTAGTTTGTATTTAAATTTGGCCCTTAGCATCAATTCTCAATTAAACATGTGCCCGACATCTGCATTTAAGTTGTAATTCTGAGACCACACGAGCCCCTGCCCCTCCCCCTCTTTGACATTCTTTGTCACAGCCTCCACACAACATCACAGTTCCAGGGCTGAGAAAGAAGGTTATAAATAACATAGCTAACACTGTTCTACATTACAGAGAAATACTAAACCGTAATAATGAAAATATAAATTTTACAAGCGCATGCACGAAGCGAGCTGCAGCAACACCGGTAAAAGTGGTAATGATTCTGAATGTGTCGGAAAAACCAGCAAGGAGACTCTCACATTTTGACTGAATATTTTGTTAATTTATAGAGAGAAATGCACATTAGGGTTGTGTCGACAGACGATGATCTCGGGGATCAACGATGGTCAGAGTGATTGCCAATAGCTGATGCCTTTGACAATGACAAGACGATATTTGGCTCATTTTCCCATATATTAAATTATTCTTAGTATTATTATTATTACTAGGCTATTATTATCAAATTAATATTACAAATAATTTGCCTGTAGATACACAGACACATGCTTGAAGAAACACTTTATTATATTATTAAGAACAAATGACAGAAAAGCCGTCTATGCGCATGTCTGACGCTGTTTGTATGGAGATGTGCAGTCTCGTGGAACACATGCATGTAAAAGTTTTTATTTTTTTAATTTTTTTTAGCAAGAACAGTATCGTCTTTGAGTGCTGCAAATGACCTCAGATATCTCAGCTCAGGAGGTGTTTTGAGTTCAGTTCAGAGCAGTTTATTGTGACAACTCTGCAGACTATACATCTGTGATTAAAACAAAAATAATACAAAAACACTCACCTCGAACCATGATTTATATTTCAGTGATTATTATCATCATTATAATTATTATTTTTACATTTATAATTGTTTTTATGTCTTCATTTGTGTAAGTAATTTTCTGCCATGATGTTAAGACGGATTCTTGCCTGACAGTAAATGGAAAGGTGTATGTATATATATTATTCTTTTATCACTTAATTATTTTAATTGCTTTTTCGTTTCATTCGGAGTGCAATTTGATTTTAGAAATGTATATGATTTGAGTTTTTCATTTCTTTAAATAAATTAATTTTCAATGCAAAATCACTAAAGCAAGAATATTCACCGATCCCTCAGCCAGGGTGTTGTCGATGTAATTGGATATTGCAATATATATATATATATATATATATATATATATATATATATATATATATATATATATATATATATATATTGTGAAGGAGGGAACAAAACAAATGTATTCACACACATGATGTATTTTCCCAGATAACGAAATACCCGACCGGTATAGAATGCACAGATAAAGAGATGTTGACAGCTGTTGTAAAACCACACATTTTAATTGCACTTATTTTTTTTTCCCCAGTTTCATTTGAATTATTAGTTAAAATGAATACAAAATAAAGTTCTAAGTTTGAAATCAAGCTGTCTTTCTTTATTGTGTAGGCTTTAACCTAACCCTGCTTAATGAAAATTACCCTATAGTACCACCTAGTGTCCAACCAGCGGTAATACCGGTGTTCGTCGTTTTTTTTAATTTATTTTTTTTATTATTCTGCAACCAACCGACCAATCAAAACTTAGTCGACCAAGACTCTTCTCATCCACTAGCCTTTGGTCGACTATCAGGGCGCAGCCCTACTTTTAAATGAACCAATTTAAATTGAAAACACATATTCTCTGATTGTGTAATCCATATGAAACCAATGAGAGGTACAGTCTTTCCCGTTTGAGCTCATTATCGTTTTTGGAAGAAGACACGCTGTGAATTTACCTCAGAAGAAGAGTGTGATCTGATATGGCCTTTCTAACACAAAAAGTGTCCCACAAAAGTTAATTTTGTGAGCTAAAACTGGAGTCTACTAAATCTATTATGTGTTTCATGGTCTTATTTCAGTGACTTAAAAATGACTACAGGCTCAGACTGACCCCTCCGGAGATCACCACTTCCCCATTTCTAATGTTTAACCAGCATCTAAAAAAAATCTAGCAATGCAAGCAAGTGTCGCATGGCATGAATGTGGAGTGTGAACCATAATGAGACTATTGCTGCTTCCAGAGCCTCCATTTGCCAAATTGCCCAAATAAAATGTAGAAATGTCCCCTTAGCATTGATTACTCACCTCTGTTTCCTTTTTCTCTAAAACACATTCAAATATCTCACTTCTGGGCTGCATTTCTATGCTAAAGTGAGCTCTGCAAATTCTCTTTTAGAGATAAAACAGGTCAGGCAGCTGTGTCTTCCTCACTAGAGGGGCACACAGAGTGGCACTACTCTTAAACTCGTCCCCCTCTAGCACACCGTTTCACTGCACACATGAGCTTTTGCCTAATTCAGATGCCATGTAAGCAATGTTCCTTCTATGTACTACACGGTCAAAGACACTTACTTCCACTCCTATGCAAAATTTGCATGTCCATTGCTTTTTCAGTGTAGTGAGTTGTGAAAATAATTGTGCATAAATATACAGCATTGATTAATTTGCGAGATAGGAATAGCATTCTGAGATGCTATTCTTCACACCACAATTGTACAGAGTGGTTATCTGAGTTACCGTAGACTTTGTCAGTTCGAACCAGTAAGGCCATTTTCTGTTGACCTCTCTCATCAACAAGGCATTTCCGTCCAGAGAACTGCCACTCACTGGATGTTTTTTGTTTGTTTTGTTTTTTTTGGCACCATTCGGAGTAAATTCTAGAGACTGTTGTGTGTGAAAATTCCAGTAGATCAGCATTTACAGAAAAACTTATATAATCTTTGTCCTTTTTAAGAATCAGACTGATCCAGGCTTGTGTCAAGGTTGGCGGAATTTTTCCATTCTTTAATGATTCCGTATAAACTTATAGCAAAAGTGGAGCCAGTTCTGTAGCATAAGATCTAAAAAGTTCAGTGGCAAAGCTGTCTGGCTCCGGAGCCTTGCCTGTAGGCAAGGCCTTAATTTCCTCACCAAGCTCCTTATCTCAGAATCAAGAGAATTTTTTTGCTCAGCCAACAGTTTAGGAAGTTCTAATGGTTCCACAAAGTTTCTAATATCCTCTTCAGTAGACAAAGGTGTGGAACTATAAAGATCAAGATAGAATTATTTAAAAGCATTATTAATATCAGTGGCCAAGGTAAATATTTCACCACTAGCAGATTTCAGGGAATGGTAGAAAAAGACTCTCTTTGTTTTATATATCTAGCCAGAAGTTTTCCTGCTTTGTCCCCCAACTCAAAGTATGACTGTCTTGCCCTGAATTGCCAAAACTCCACCTTCCACGTCAAAATAGTATTATATCTGAATTTCAATCGGGTCAATTCTCTGAGGCCATTAGACAACATTAGGTGCTTCAGCTCTGCCTCGGCACTTTTAATATTCCCTTCCAATTCCACAAGTTTTTTTTTGCTTTGGATTTTTTGGTGAAAGCAGCGTACTGTATAATCCGGCCCCTAAGAATCGCCTTAAGTGCCACCCAAGCCACGCCAACAGAGGGTACTGAGGACCAGTTGGTCTCCATATAGACATTGATTTCAGCCTTTAGCATTTGTTGTAATTCAGGGTTTTGCAAGAGGTATACATTAAAGTGCCAACTTTCCTTTTCTTCATTTGTGGCAACACCTCTAAACACACCAGGGCGTGATCTGAGACTAAAATGTTTCCAATTGAGCAATCATTGAGCAATCTACTCTAGAGTAAATCTTATGGACTGAAGAAACAAATGTATAGTCCCTACCAGATGGGTTCAAAAGTCTCCAAATATCTGTAAGACCAAGATTTTTACCATCCTGTGAAGTGTCAATGTTGCTCTAGGGGGCTTGCACACATTTGCGTCACTATGATCAAGGACTGAGTCCATCAAAAGATTAAAGTCTCCTCCCAATATTATATCATGAGAGGTGCCAGCAGCTTGCAACATCCCTTCAAGATCTATACAAAAGCCCTGATCATCAAGTTAGGTGCATAAATATTAGCCAAAATAAGACTTTGTCCCTGAATGTCAGCTAAAACAATAATGACTCTTCCTAATTTATCTTTACTCTGTTTGAGACATTTGAATTGTAGATGTTTACTTATCAGTATAATGACTCACCTGCTCTTACTCGAGCCAGCACTATAAAAAAAAAAAAAAATGCCCACCACATATCTTTCCAAATCTTTCAGCTTCCTGTGGAGAATGGTGCGTTTCTTGAAGAAACACTATATCATATTTCTTATGCTTAAGAAGATAAATAACCTTCCTTCTTTTTATGGGGTGCCCCAAACCCATTCACATTCCACGTGGAGAGAGAAAATCCACTCATATTAACATTTGACATTTTGACATATAAGAAAAAATAGACTGTGTGTCAAAGACAAGATTATAAATTTCACATTCCAACATTAGAGCAACAATCAAACCCCGAACATCTCTCGAAAAAAAAAAACGGAAAAAGAAAAACGTGCGCATTAACCCCGCGCACGACAGCACCAACTGGTGTCCATCCCTCCAAACTCAAACAGTCCATGCATGCCTACGAGAGCCCCCGTGACAACCTTGCCGTCGGATTGCTCAAGTTTTCAATACACATTTTGTGAGACAGAATTACACAGCAAAATATAATCTATAAAACAAACTCCAGAATAAAAACAATGAGCATGTAGATTCATCCATAAAACTTTCCTGAAGGTGTGTTATTCTGTAAAATAAACTCCAGACTCCAGATCACATCGATCCGTTTCTCGACATCCCCCACTCTTGTGACCACATCAGTAAATTTTGCCTCCATGGACGTGATCAATCGAATTATCACAGCAAGATCCTCCAAGTTAGCAACGAACTTCGTCAGCATTCCCGACATGTTCAACATCTCTTGCCGTATTTCCAGCATTTCTCAGACCAAATTGACTCCTAGGCTCAGGGGAGTCAGCTTGAGCACGTAAGTGTCTTTAAGAGCCTGATGATTTTGAATTCTTTGACATATTGTCCTCCTAGAACAGTTATGGAACATAGTGTATCAAATCTCACTGGTTTATGTCATAAAAGGTATTAAAACTAGCAAAATGCGCAGAGCTCGCCGTTCACATGTCTGATCCTCGCATGGCATCACGTGACTCTCAATCAGTCATATTTTTAATCAAAGTGCTGATCTATGCATTCATCTACTGATTAACAAAATCCCAAGACTGATAGTGGCAGATGTAGAAATGAAATTACCATATTATGTGAAATATTTATTTGGGTGCTTGAACTGGCCATTAAGAATGACTGTTGATCACAACAGGTAATTTAAAAGAATATTTTACTGTGCATAACAATTAATATTCATGAGTTTTGCAGCACTGCCCCCCACAATAAAATTTTCTGTACAGTTTAATTTTATTTAGACCTAACTTTGTGTTAATCTTCGCTTTCAAATGGATTATTCCAGCTGTTACAAAGGTGATAGGCCTACAGGACTTTATTACCAGAATAACATGGGATATGCATGCATTTTCTATCCATGGGTACACTTAACAAAGGTAGTGAAGTTTAGTCCAGATTGCCGGTTCAAAATGTCAAGCTAAGGAACATTTCTAATTTTTTGATGTGTTTAACAGTGCTCTGGAGATATACATTTTGTTACTTAATTTTTATTATGATATTTTTTTTTTTTTTTCATGTTGGCAAATCAGTAGCAAAATGGTTACTATGTGGTTCCAGTGGAAATGTACTTGTATCACAAATTCATGGACATTTGTAATTTGATAGTGACTCCATTTAATTAACTAGTACTTGGGTGAGTGGGTTAGAGAGGACTAGAATAAAACACAAAAAAATAAGTGCTTGAAGCGTAGCAGCAAATTTAAGATTGCCTGTGGGTGTTTGCTTTGCACTTGCAGTCTTAATGTATTTTAATTATGGATTTGAGTGAATGGATGACTGCAGCAGGGATACTGCTGAGAAGTGAGCACTGCATTAGTAAAACTGCAGGCCCCTTCTCAAGCAGAACGCAATGAGTCAATTGATTGCATTCCCCCCCCACTAAATTCTCTTTCTCTCTTCGTTCTTTCCCTCCCTCGTCGTCTGGCTGCCACACTCTTTACATTTGAGATTCGTTCTTTTGACAGAATGCATAATTTCTATGCATGATATAGTATCTCGAGCTGTGTATCTCAGCAAGCTGTGCCAAATAATTAATGAGGTGCTGAGCACAGGCTTATAAATTATGACCACTGAGGGATTACAGATTCAAGGTACACTTTGTCCAACATTGGGGGGGGGGGCATTAGGGCATTGGGTGGACTGGTTAACCATTGATTTAGTAGCCTGCTGTATACTTAACAGCTGAAAAAATCTAAACATTCGGAGCTTGATTAGAGGTAACTCCAGAGGGTCCATATAGGAGAAAAGGCTCTGTTGTGTGTGTTTTTTGTGTTGTGTGATCTCATTATGGCATGTTCTATCTGGATGGACTGTTGTATCAGCAGGGTCTCTTTCCACTGAGAAACGACACCGCAACAGGGCATGAGTAGCCTGCCCACGGCCACAACAAGCCTCGATCTCTAGTGTGATACTAATCATGCAATCTACATGAACATACACACACAAACAACAAAGAAAACTTCAGAAATTGGAAATAGCACATGTGGCACAAAATTCGGCAATGAAAGATTATCTACTACACAAGTGGAATTCAACTGGTTTTGCATCAGGACCCAGGATTTTACATAATCTTTTTTGGACATCAATAGAGCACAGAAATAAATCATCATACAAAAGTACACAACTGGAATTTACAATTTAATTGTAGTGGACTGCATGGGCAAACCAAAGTGGAAAATTATGTACATGGCATTCTTGAAGTGGTCAATAAATAAATTTATAAATAATTCATAAATAAATAAATGTGATTCATTTGGGCCAAATATTGTGTGATTTTCAGCCATATTTAAAAGTGACAAGTACATTTACACCAAACTGTGAACACACAACCTTTGAAGTCAGCAACAAAAGATATGGGAAGAATTTTCTCCTCCCATTAAAAAGCTTATTTTATTTTGCTATCCTACATATCCAAGACAATTTATTTGCCCAACAAGTGTAACATTTAAGCAAAAATACATGCATCCACCTAAATCGAGCATTTATTTAGACATTTCTGTGTGTTTTTGATGGGAGGTGCTCATCTCCAGATAAGCAGTTCACTACATGGCCCAGTGTGATTATTAATTAAGCTGTGATTAAATAAAATAAATACATAGTCTATATGTGCTGCACACTTCAGTGTGTTCTGCTCTATCATCTCACACACACAAGAGCGAGCATGATGATCAGGATGAGGTGTTTTCAGTGTATAAGCGCTTCATACATTCATTTTGAAGCATGCATCACTTGCAGATTATATATATATTTAATTAATATACAGATTTTTGCAGTTTAATTATGATAGTACGACATTTTGCAATTTTAATTTGATTAATTCTATTAATTCCTAGCCAAAATTAGGAATAACAAGCATGCTATAGACAATATATCTGCATAACTTGGTGAATTATGGGTTTTCCGGTTCTGCATAAATCTGTCTAGCTTTCTGCAGAGTTATATGGGGGCAGATTCTGTGTGGGCCTGTGTATTAAGCATTTAGTAACAAATTTCCACTAGAAAATCTGCTTCAAATTCAGCTATTAAACTTGTAGGCCCTGCAGCAATGCTTTGTTATGAGCAGAGTGCAATGTTGGCCCTCCTGATCTGATGATCTGCCATGTTAAACCTTGAGCTAGAGCAATAAGTCATGTCTTCTTCATTCTGTCTAAAATCCTCAAAATAAGGCCACATTGCATTCCAAAGACATGCAGTACAGGCCAGGGGCATGCAAGCAAGTATAGGTTTAGTGCAATCTTTAGGGCCAAGCGGATTTGGAAGTTTACTGTATGAAATAAGGAGCAATAACTGGCAATCATCGTGGAGATTGAAAGGTTCAAGGCTGTAGGTCAGGTGCTGACAAGAAGGTTTGAGACGAGTGCTGGGAGGAAAGGTATTGAATCAGCAGTCTGAGCCCAGACAAATTACGTCATTTACAGAATACAGAAAAAAGATCAGCCCCACACACAAACAGGTGGCTACACACATAAAAAAGTCTTACATCAGCAGACCTCAGTTCCTACAACACTGAAGAGTAGACCAATACAGTCTTTTGAACACACTTGTGTATTTCCTCAGCTATATGCTATCATGTAAAAAAAAATAATTTAAACAGTAAAAGACTGTAAAAATGCTACATAAAAAAATTACAAATAAATAAATAAAAACTTAATTGGTTATTGGGTAGTTACCTTGAAATATATACAGTAAAAATGTATAATAATAACAAATTATATAATATATTTAAAAAGAAAATACATGTAATTTTACAGTAAAATGCTGTAAAAAATTAATTTTTGTAAAAAAGTATGATTTTCCCATATAATTAACAGTAAAAATGTATATTATGTTTAACAAGAGAGTACGTTTGACAACAGAGTACAGAGTAAATAGTAAATTATTGTTAAAATCACTGTAAAAAAAAAACAATAATCGGGTGTTCCCAGAATTCCCTGTGTGACCCATTACATTTCATTATATTTTATGGGAATATTTATGTTTCTTCTTATTTTTAATATCAGTTATGTACTTTGGGGTGTTCTGTGTTATATCTGATGTAGTTTAGTTAATGTTTATTGCATTATTTTAATTTAACATGTGTTACCCTGATGGTGTTTAGTGACACTGAGCACTGTCTCTACAGGTTTATTGGTTATTGCTCCTGGAATGGCCACTATTGATGAACTTCATGTCATCATGTGCCCTTTTGCAATTACTACGGTGATTAACAATACATTATAAAGTGAAAAGCAGATTCTTACAGTTTCAGAAGTTTAATGTGTCAAGTTTATCATTTAATAATAGAAATGGTTATGCACCGTAAAATATACAGACATCAAAATTACATCCCGTAAATTCTGAAATGTGTTAACCTTAATTTGTTTTAATGGTAAATATCTGGCAACCACAGCTGCCGGTATTTACTGTAAATTTGATGGATTTATTTTATTTATTTTTTTATTTTTTTCAGTGTAGTTTCCTCTGTTCACATCAAATGGAACATCAGCCTGTAGACTCAATCTACCCTTGAGGGCTGTATGACAATTTGCCCGCAAGGAAATTTGTTTTACTGTTGTATTGTTTGACTTCAAAATTACTTTAAATATGGTGCACAACACACTCACTCGCAGCACAATTATATAAATTAATATATAATATAATTAATCTCATTATTTTTATAGTAAATTGTGACTCAGTGCAAATTTCAAAAGTACTTAAATTTGACTATATGCTTACAGTATTTTCCTGTCAAAATTAATTTAGTTCCTACTTAGAAAAAAAAAAAAAAATATATATATATATATATATATATATATATATATATATATATTTTTTTTTTTTTTTTTTTTCCTAAGTAGGAACTAAATTAATATATGTTTTATTAACAAAAGTATTCAACAAACATTCCACAATAAAAAGACCCTCCACAGTATTAAGCGTGGCTACCCATTAGCAATCGTGATGTTGCATTCACATGATTCACATTCTGAACACAACATAAAAAGCGTTTGCGGAGAATGTCTTGTTTTGCTTTTAGTGCTGGCACTTTGCACGTAAATGTTACTTTATCCAGGGTCCTGGGTAGCTCAGCGAGTATTCGCTGACTACCACACCTGGAGTCGCGAGTTCGAATCCAGGGCATGCTGAGTGACTTCAGCCAGGTCTCCTAAGCAACCAAATTGGCCCGGTTGGTAGGGAGGGTAGAGTCACATGGGGTAACCTCCTCATGGTTGCTATAATGTGTGGTTCTCGCTCTTGTTGTTGCACGTGGTGAGTTTTGCGTGGATGCTGCGGAGAACAGTGTAGGCCTCCACACATGCTACGTCTCTGCGGTAACACACTCAACAAGCCACGTGATAAGATGCGCGGATTGACAGTCTCAGACGCGGAGGCAACTGAGATTTGTCTTCTGCCACCCGGACTGAGGCGAGTCACTATGCCACCTTGAGGACTTAGAGTGCATTGGGAATTGGGCATTCCAAATTGGGGAGAATATAAAAAATACTTTATCCAAATTGTCCGGTAAGATGGAAGCGTAATATGCAGCCGGGGAAACGCTGTCCAATCTGGGTTTGTTTTATTTACCAAAAATATGGTTAAGAGGTCCTTTCTCCATCATCTGATAATTGACACGGAATCACTGTTGTGTGATTTTGTTGTGTGTCCATTAGTGTAATGACCCCAGGCAGAAACATCGCAAAGGTTCCATACTATTTCAAACAGTGTTCAGAAATCACAAGGAGCTGAACAAAATGTGAAAGCGGTAAATGTGTTCATCGTGATTATTTTACATGTTAAAGCTACAGAGTTGGTTATATCGGGTAATTGAGCAGGCCAGAGTTAGTCACACATCAAAATGTTTTTTTGAGACAATGGTTCAAGGTGGTACAGACCTTGTCAAATACAATTACTTCCCTGCATCCAAGATTGTAAAAGAGAGAGCTAAGAGCTAAAGGTTATAGAAAGCATGGTGAGTTCCAAAAGTTTTAGACCATAAAAAATTGAAATTAACTAAGGTTTGGTAGTTTGAATAAATAAATAAATAAATAAATAAATAAATAAATAAATAAACACTGGAAAAAAGAAGTCAGCAGGAAACTCTTCGTTTAATCTGGAAATTTACTTTCAACCTTTTTGGTTCTCTCTTTGTTTCCCTCTCTTTCTCAAGAAAACCATGACTGAAAATTATGTAGTTCATTTATTATTTGATTGGGCCCCATTACATACATCTGATGGAGGGAAAATCTTTGAAAACTTTAAGGATCTTAGAGAGATGAAGAGCACTTTGGAGGACAAGAACACTCTAATTTTGTTTCACAGCTTTGGCTTCTCGCTGACTCAGAACTGGCCAAATTTATAGCTGTGGCCTTCACTGGGTATGTGTGTGTGTGTGTGTGTGTGTGTGTGTGTGTGTTGAGATTCTTTTTTTATCTATGAGCTGAATTACAGTCTAAGAACAGGGCTTATGATTCATATTTCTACTGTGTAGATGTGTGTGTGTGTGTGTGTGAGTGTGTGAGAGAGAGCGAGAGAGAAGGAGAGAGAGAGAGATATGTGAAACATGAAATATAGAGAAAAGCAAAGAGTAAAATATAGGCACAGGACAGATTCTCTCTCAATCTCTTCTTCCATGACAAGTTTCATGGAAGTACATTCCCACTTCCGAGAGCATCCCATGCTGCTTTGCTTTGTCTCCCTCCATCAATGAGCAGATGAGATTAGCATTCCATTGGCCATTCTACATAATATGAAATCTATTTGAGTTATGAGCCTCCATTCAGCCACCCCCATTCAGCATAATCAACCAATTTAAGGGTGAAAATTGACTTGCTATTGGAGTTCTGCAGCTCTCAGCACAGCCTATTAATAAATTAATAAGAGCAGCAAACAAATAAAAACTGCGAGTCGAGGAACTCCTGTCAATTGATCAGGAAATTGTTTGGGGGTGGTCGCCTAGTTCCAGAGTACCGAAAGCTAAAACACTCACAGAAAAGTGACTTTAATTATCATGCACCTCAGAGCAATAAGCACCTTATGAATGCATGACTAGGGCCTAATGTTTATTAATGTGTTTACTCCCCTTTGCATTAGTGCCAGTCGTGGTGGCTGATTAGAAGCTCAAACAAGGACAAAACGTTGGAAGCTCTCGTAATATGACAGTCTGTAGAGAGCATGTGTGTAGTGCACTGCAGTAAAGAAGGGGGGGATCAGTGGTGACTGCTTTAAGACTGCATAGGAAGTGTGGCTTCCCCTACAATGTCATAGAAAATGTGGTAATTATGTGCATGTTCAAATTACCAATCTATCCACCGTGATGGATGGATGGATGGATGGTACTTCACTGCAAAAAGCAGCCAATGACTGAAACATTAATAGACTGAGTACTTATGTTCTATTGATAAGTGACATCTTATGCTTGTGCTTCCCCACTCTTGAAAAGCAAAAGCCACTGAGCAGGATGCACAGGCACAAGTAATGGATTTGCACAAAAAGCTTCTATTGGAGGCTGAAGGAGACATACTGTGAAGAACATGACATGGAATGGTGAGTGAAAGCATGTTAGTGTGCATTCAGTCCTAATGAAGTAGATGTGAACTATCAGTCTAACAGGAGACATGAGGAACACTTCAAATAAACTCTATAAGAGAGTAAGAACTATAGTCTATCTTCAGGTGAGTCACTCTCAAGAGTCTGGTGAAACCAGGCACTTATATCAAAGGAGGCATCGTGACCTCAAGAATGTTTAGGATTATTAATTACTTGTGTAATTTAGCCAATGCTTAAAAGCGAACTTCAGTACAGTTTCGGCAAGGACAGTTCTCTCAGCAACCTTGAGATGTGTACAGGCATTAAGTTCAAGCCTGAACCTGGTTCATACACAAGACACTGTCTTGAATCAATTTCAAATGGTCATATTGTACGACCAAACTTAAATTGAATCCGAAATTGCTTGCCAACAGCTTGCTAAGCTTTTAGCGGCTCAGGCTTAAAATGAAGTGTGTAAGTATATTATTTATATTCATTTATTTACATATTTAAAATCCAAAGTTATAATTGAAAATGTTAACCAAAACCAGTCTGAAATGAATGGTATGTTGGGTTCTGTTGGGCTTGGGTTTGGTTGCAGACCTCTAGAGCAATGTGCAATGCTCATGGTTTAGTGATAGAAAAGTATATATTTCCCCATTTCCACTGCTATACAAATAAAACCATGTGCGTGGTTAGATCCATGTGAGATTTTTGAGTGATAGGCAAACTTTCCATGAACTCAGGGATGAATGTTAAGCTTGTCAAGATACAGACCATGTTTGAAAACAGCTAATAAGTGACTTCCCTGAAAACCAACAAAATCATAAACACAATAAAAAGGGGAAACATTTATTATAAATAATATTCAAGGACAAATTAATTAATCATTAAGAATTTTTTTAGAACACTGTCAACCCTGCTGGTGTGTCGAACAAGCTTAACCAGCAAGACTTCAATGGCTGACAAGCACCACCATGAAGCTGTGATGGTAAACAGCATGCCTATGCTGGTCCACCACCAAGACCAACACCATGTAGTAAGGAAATGTTTAGGTTTATGGACATTATACACCCCTTGTTTTTGCAAAATGTCAAAATATTTCTCTTTGACAGAAAATCAATGTGTGGGAAGAAAAAAAAAAATGACTGTGAAAGTAAAACAAAACAGCTGTCACCCTTGGCCATCTAGCCTCAACAAACACAGCTTACTTGAGCTCTTTTCATTAGAACTGTTCTCTCTATTTACCTTGTGCAATTTTGTTGTTTGAACAGCACTGAAGAGCTGTCTGCCAAAAAAATAACTTAAGTATATAGTGCATGACTTTATGAACGCTGCATGAAAATCACATAAACAGATACCTTCTAATCCAGGGCTAATCAACTGGCAGCCCGCGGGCCAAATACGGCCTGCCAATCCTCTTTGTCTGGCCCTCCTACTGATTTTTGATAAAACTGTCTCGCCATCTGAAATACCAGAGTGCTCTGTGCAAAACTCAGTGTTCATACGCGCAAGCATCAACAGTCAGCAGTGAGCTTAACAACACTCAATGGTGCGTGCAACAGCAATCAGCCATCATCAGTTTTCCAGACCGAAGCGCGTGTTTAAGCTTTTCTGGGCGATAGTTTAGTTACACTGCTTTGCTAAACATGGATCACACCGTTTAGGTGAGCATTTGATAGCGTCTTTTTCAATCAAATGTATTTATATAAAATTTGTTGTGTAGAGTGCAGTCTAAATCAACAGATGTAAAAGATGATCGCCGCAGTTGTGACAGAAATGTTGTCAGCACATACTGTATGCGCATTAGGCAACAAAAGCAATCAATTAAGAAAACTGAACATTCAAAAAAATGCGCTGAAAAGTTTGCTTTTATTCACTATTCTTGAAGTGTCAAACGATCATGTCTCATCTGTTCAGGGTCTGTAGGGCTTGGGAAAAAATTATAACGTGAAACTGAACCTGCAAATATCCTGATTATATTTGGTTATATACAGCTGTGAGTCAGTCACCTCATATCACAAACAGCATCAACTCAGTTTGTTCTTCTTTTGCCAATGATTACCTACACAAAAATCTGGCTCATGCACTGGCTATTATTTGCAAATTCACAGTATTTGCAGGATAATTGCTTTTTTCCTCACTGAAAAGGATGATAATTTATAGAGGAAATGGAAGAATAGACATTTTATCTCTTTTATTTCCAAAAAGAAAATTAAATTTAAATGCATTCCTAAGTAAACATGACATTTTTATACGACCATTGTTTTCATATGTGGGTTGATATTGTGAGAGGGATTTAGCAGGTCTAAATATGTCTCATCACTTTTAATTATTTGTAAACAATAGTGCGTAAATGATTATTCTGTTTTATTTTTAGTTTTTTTCAAAGTGAAGTTGATACAAAATTATTTGTTAATTAAAAGTATAAGTCATGTTGGTTCTTCAGCCAGATCTTATGAAGGAATTTATGGCAAGACTTTATAATTATAATTCAATATACAGTATACCCTGTGACTATTTTAATATAAATAAATGCACTGTATTAAGGTTGTTTTAAGTAACTTGCAATGTTACTTAATTTTACTTGCAATGAAAGTGTTAGCTAAGATAAATACGGAAAAATGTTTGGCCACCGCCAAGTTTTCATCTGGATAATCTGACCCCCGCAAGAAAGTAGTTGAAAAGCCCTGTTCTAATCAATAAAATAATTTTTGCCACAAGAGACTAGCACAAAAACACATTCACAAATAACTTCAAAAACTGCATTGCTATTAGAAGGGTATATCACAGTCTACTGTGCTTGTCCTTGTTTTTGTGTCTAATGGACTAGAATTAGTGATTGTAATGGTCAGAGCCAGCAGGGGAATATCAGAGGGAGTTCAGTAGAGCTCATGGGTCTTGTTGCTCCGAGAGAAATGGAACACCATTAAAGAAGTATTAATATTTTAGATGGCCACATGCATTGTTAGGCACTTCTGTGCTCTTCATATCAGCCGTGCAGAACTGCTTTAATTGAAAGCCTGTGGACACTGATACATAAGACAGAGTCATAATGTAAAGGCCAACAGTCCATTTAAAACAAGAAATGGGTCATGATGGTCAATGGGTCATATATATACTGTATCACACTGATCAGCCACAGCATTAAACCGCCTGCCTAATATTGTGTAGGTCCCCTTCGTGCCGCCAAAACAGCGCCAACCCGCTATTCTTCTCAATACAAATGTACAGAGGATTTATCTGAGTTACACTGTATATATATATATATATATATATATATATATATATATATATATATATATATATATATATATATATATATATACATATATATATATATATATATATGTATATGTATATGTATATATGTATGTATATATATGTATGTATGTATATATATATGTATATATACATACATATACATACATATATATACATACAGATATACATATATATATATATACAGTGTATAGAGCTGGTAAATTTCCAGGAGTTTTCAAAGTGTAAATTAGGATTTCTTGAGCATTCAGTAAAAATTACTGCAAGCAACATTTAAATCACAAATATCAGATATCGGATAGCTTTTTCTGGGTATTATAGACCTCCTTGGTAAATTCATATGAAAATTATGATTTTTGAATGTCCGTTCGAGAGACGTATCCAACTCTTTATTTAATCATATATTTCACAATACAATCATGCTGCAGTTAAGATTAGGCTACCTAGAGCATTCGCCGTCGTTTCAAGTTTTGGCTTTCATGCATGGACGAGTTTAAAATGTCAATTAGTATTGTTAGTTGGCATTGACATGATGTCAATAAGGTGTCTTAATCATCGTGAAATGGTGTTTCCTTAATGGCATGAATCGCACTGAAGGCCTAGACTTAAAATGCATGGACCACCAGTGCTGTACGGAGAATAGAGACTTCACCCGCAAGCGGAAACCAGGTGTACGAGAGATACGGGCAAGCTGCCGTTTTTCTTTGCATCACCAGAAAACACTCACTCACTTTCATCTAAACCAGTGTCAAAAATGAAACCGCCCGAGAGGGACCCAGCATATGTGCGATAGCAAGCTGCACTCTGGTATACTTGTAGAGACTGAATGGCAACCAGAAAAAAATTAGCGTTTTGAGATTTTAAACATCAGCAAATTAAATTTCAGCATTAAATGTTTTATAGTTGTATGTATAGTGTCTAATAATGCATTAGCAATAAAGTTTGATATGAACGGAATCTGCGCATTTGATCCTAGTATAAAAAATTAAAAATAAATTTAAAAAAAATCCCCAAATTTTAATTACAGCATGTCCTCTGAATTCATGGCATAAATACATAGTATACTGGTATCAAAGATTAATACATGTAAAAATGTGTCTAATTAACCACACACACACACACACACGCACACACACACACACACGTTGGTGCAGCTATCATTATGAGGACTCTCCATAGACATAATGATTTTTATACTGTACAAACTATAGATTCTATCCCCTAACCCTAACCCTGCCCCAAAATCTAAACCTCACAAAAAACGTTCTGCATTTTTACATTTTCAATAAAACATCTTTTAGTATGTTTTTTAAGCGATTTAAATTATGGGGACACTAGAAATGTCCTCAAACCACATTTATAGCATAATACTCTTGTAATTACCAGTTTGTAACCTAAAAAAAAGTCCTCGTAAACCACTTAAACCTGCCCACACACACACACACACACACACACACAATGAACATTTTAACATGTGCACATTTAAATCATTAAAATAAATGATTAAACAATTCCTTGAAAGTTCATTGAGACAAAGTATAAAGTAAATAAATGTACGACGATTTTTTAATATTTGTGTTAAAATATCATACCATAATTTATATAGTACTGCACGTTCCAACAATAGCAAAGGTACCAATATCCCTAACGAGCACGACTGAATTAGGATCATTTTTGTCTGAATTGTGCTCACTAGACTCATTTTCCTAGAGATAGCGTAGCAGCTTAGGTTAATGTTACTTAATGCAGATATTACAACGTGCTGTAACAGTAAAGCATTGTCTATTGTCTGGCGTTCACAGCTAGGGAACTACATCACCAGAGACTCAGCTTAATGCTGTTAATAATGGCACTCTGCAAAAACAAACATGTGGGAAAATCACAGATTATCTGCTTATTAGCACCATTAGCCAAATGTGAAAATGTGTGTTTCCGAGAAGACCTCCTTTCCGCCGGCATATGTGGAACAGCTGCACCAAATCCGCTAAGTACTGTATGTGAACCTTGTTGTTCCCTTTAATATTCTGAAATCCTCTAATGGCAAGCACAAAATTGTTCAGGATGGTGAAAAGGGGGTTGCGGCTAAAGGGCTAAATTTGATTAGGAAAAAATAAACACATAACAGAGCTGAGCACGAGCACTCTCAGCACACTCGTAGGGTAGAAAGGTTTTAATGTCAGGTTGGAGGAAAGCTGGTTCATTGTCCCTGGAGTCACACAATTACCATGCACTAAAGAACCTTGCAGTCACAGTATTAAATGTGCATGCAGAAAGCAAGAAATTAATCTAAAGAGAGCGGCCACAATAATTCTAATGCTAAAGTGTTCTCATTCACTAGGCTCCAGAAACCAAAGAAAATGCAGAGGATGGAATGAAGAGAGACGGAAGGTACCTCGGTTTAAGAGAGTCTTTCCATTAATTGTTAAATGTGGACTTATTAAGCATGACAAACATGTGTGTTTATTTACCTTAATGAATATGGAAAATAGAAAAAAAGGAAAGCAGTGGAAAAGAGAGAGGAATGAGATCAGAAAAGGATCTGTACTCAAACAATTACCCATAAACACTACACGTTCAACATATCATTCTATCGCTGCACTACGGAGGCAGGGAGGAAGAAACACGGCTAAAAAGAAAAGCTTACAGGCTGTTAACACAGGACATACTTGTGCCCAAAAACTGATAGACTGAGCACAGCAAAACAGAGGAGAACGCAGGGGTCTCTAGATACTTTTGTAAAATTGAAACTGCTTTAATTTGCCACAGAGAATGGAAGAAAGAAAGAAAGAAAGAAAGAAAGAAAGGAAGTAAGAAAGAGGGAGGGAGGGAGGGAAAGAAGGAAGGTCACACAAAATAAGAAAGGAAGGACAGAAGGAAGGAATGAAGGAAGGAAGGAAGGGAGGTCACACAAAAAGAAGAAAGGAAGGAAAGAAGAAAGGAAGGAAGGAAGGAAGGAAGGAAGATGGTCAAGTTAATTTGGGACCTGTAGCTGAGGAGATCAAGGGCAGTCAGAGGTCAAGAACAGTCTTTTTAAGTGATAACAGAAGATGCAACCAGGCCCTCACTCTGTCTCCATTAACACTTGCTATACAATGCATTAACAGCACATAGGCTGTGAACCAGCATTACAACAGAACACTCATCACTCTGAGCCTCCACAACATCTGTCACCTCAGTCTACTGGCCTGGCTGTGTTTCAAAATGAAGTTCTGTATATAAATACAGTAAGCAGAAAAACTAAATCTATTAGGATGTTATGCAAAACACCTTAAGAATGAGAGTGTATTATGTCTGTTGGTATTATGTTTTTTGGCATAAGGTCGCACAGTCAAAATGTGACAAAATGTCAGTTGGTCATGCACAAACAGTGTCACTCTTTTTACAAAAATATCCAGAAGTGATTGTATACATATAAGAACATGCTTCTATACACTTAAAAAATAAAATAAATAAAAAAATAGCATTTACTATCATTAGGTTGAATTTTCCCTTGTTCATAAATATATATATATATATATATATATATATATATATATATAAAATATAAAAAAAAATAAAAATAATAATAATAATTCAAGTAACCAAGTAAACTTAATTTAACAAAGTTGTTTCAATGAAAAACAGTTTACTTTAATTCATTTGTGTTGGCAAAAAATTAATTTGTGCTGGCTGGCTAAATCTGGGCAGGGGACTTTGAGTTCCCAGCAAGGTTTGCATTGGACTCGATAGGGATAGTGAATGTTAAAATTAAGTGTTATTTTATGTGCATTTGTGCAAGATGTATACAAAAGAATCATCCTCGTTAGTGTTTAATGATTTGTTATGCTGAGATTTAGAAGAGTTTCTCTTCTGTTGGAATTTTGGATGTTACCATTAGGTGTTACCATTGGTGAAGTGTGGAGCTTGAGCTTATGATGGGGACGGTACATGATATCTATTCTTCTCATTATTGAGCAGTTGTTGTGCTGACCTTAGCATAGTTACCAAGCCAGTACTTCACATCAGCATGCATTTAACATGCTTATATTCACTGTAACTAGCCAGTGCATACATTAATAAAATAGATTCATTATTTGTAAGTTACTTTGGCATGTCTAACTTTAACCCAATTCAATTAGGTTGAATAGTATTTGAGTTGAGATTACATAGCAATTTTAAGTTAAGAAAATTAATTTCAAACACGTGAAACCACTGTCCACGAATGAGCCAAAGAAATTTTATTTTATTGTATTTATTTGTTTTGAAAAGTGTACTGTAGCTTAACTGGTAGAGCATGGTGGTTGTAACACCAGAGGTATGGGTTTGAACACACATACTGTACTCATAAAATGTAAAGCTTGAATGCACTGAGTGCCTGCCAAATGAATGAATGTAAATGCAAGTATACAAAAACTCAGAGTATACAATAAGATGAACAACCATAATCAGATATGCAGTCAACAATGTATTTATACCAAACTTGAGATGAATTCTAAACAAGACAAAGTGCCTTCAGCTCCCTTGTAATATTTTATCAAGTTATGTTGTGTTCCTTTGTTCTAACAAAATCTGTGTTGTAAATTGAGTCTGTAGACAATCACAGTAAGACACAACTCTCCTTCTAACTGTGTTTGTATTGGGAGGAGTTTTGCTGCATTATTGATTTAATAATATAACATAAATCAAATCTGTAATGGGCTACCACTCAATATCTCTGCAAATTCCTGAAGATATTTTCATTACAACTGACAATTCACATTTGCAGACAGTATCTATCTATCTATCTATCTATCTATCTATTATATATATATATATATATATATATACATTTACAGTTGAAGTCATAAGTTTATATAAACCATAGCCAAATACATTTAAACTCAGTTTTTCACAATTCCTGACATTTAATCGTAGAAAACATTCCTTGTCTTAGGTCAGTTAGGATCACTACATTATTTTTAGAATGTGAAATTTCAGAATAATAGTAGAGATAATGATTTATTTCAGCTTTTGTTTCTTTCATCACATTCCCAGTGGGTCAGAAGTTTACATACACTTTGTTAGTATTTGGTAGCATTGCCTTTAAATCGTTTAACTTGGGAAATTTTTTTGGGGGTAGCCTTCCACAAGCTTCTCACAATAAGTTGCTGGAATTTTGGCCCATTCCTCCAGACAGAACTGGTGTAACTGAGTCAGGTTTGTAGGCCTCCTTGCTCTCACATGCTTTTTCAGTTCTGCCCAGAAATTTTCTATTGGACTGAGGTCAGGGCTTTGTGTTGGCCACTCAAATACCTTGACTTTGTTGTCCTTAAGCCATTTTGCCACAACTTTGGAGGTATGCTCGGGGTCATTGTCCAGTTGGAAGACCCATTTGCGACCGAGCTTTAACTTCCTTGGTGATGTCTTGAGATGTTGCTTCAATATATCCACTTCCACCCCCATGCTTCACGGTTGGGATGGTGTTCTTCGGCTTGCAAGCCTCACAAATTTTCCTTCAAAATAACGATGGTCATTATGGCCAAACAGTAATTTTTGTTTTGTTTTATCAGAACAGAGGACATTTCTCCAAAAAGTAAGATCTTTGTCCCCATGTGCACTTTCAAACTGTAGTCTGTCTTTTTTATGGCAGTTTTAGAACAGTGACTTCTTCCTTGCTGAGCAGCCTTTCAGGTTATGTCGATATAGGACTCGTTTTACTGTGGTTATAGATACATGTCTACCTGTTTCCTCCAGCATCTTCACAAGGTCCTTTGCTGTTGTTCTGGGATTGATTCACACTTTTTGCCCCAGACTACATTCATCTCTAGGAGACAGAATGTGTCTCCTTCCTGAGTGGTATGATGGCTGCGTGGCCCCATGGTGTTTATACTTGCATACTATTTTTGTACAGATGAACGTGGTACCTTCAGGTGTTTGGAACTTGCTACCAAAGATGAACCAGACTTGTGGAGGTCCACATTTACTTTTTTTTTTTTTTTTTCTCTAAGGTCTTGGCTGATTTCTTTTGATTTTACCATGATGTCAAGCAAAGAGGCACTGAGTTTGAAGGTAGGCCTGTAGTACACCCACAGGTAAAACTCCAACTGACTCCAATTAGCATACCAGAAGCTAAATTAGGCTTGACATCATTTTCTGGAATGTTCCAAGCTGCTTAAAGGCACAGTTAACTTAGTGTATGCAAACTTCTGACCCACTGGAATTGTGATATAGTCAATTAAAAGTGAAACAATTACTTGTGTCTTGCACAAAGTACATGTCCTTTACGACTTGCCAAAACTATAGTTTGCTAATATGAAATCTGTGGAGTGGTTAAAAAATGAGTGAATTTCTTCAACCTAAGTGTATGTAAACTTCTGACTTCAACTGTATACTATAAATTTCATAACAGCTGGCTGCTAAGTCAGAGATGCAACACTAAATCAGGTCATCTAAAGTTGGGAAAGTTTTCTTGTATGCCTTTTCCTTTCTGTGTAACAGGCCCTAGATTAATTCCATCTGTTGATATGTATCTTCATATTATAATATATGTGAAGGCATAAACAACAGTAGAAGTGTGATTTACCAGCCTAACACTTAGGACAAACAGTTGGCAAAACATTGTATAAGTATTAGCTAAATAACAGGTCATGTGGCACCAAAATGTCATGGGTCTGATTGGACATACAAACTTTGGTGTCAACAACAACAGAAATGGGAAGAGCTTTTTTATAAACATATCTAGTTAGCTATACTAACTATGCACAATTATATGGTTAGTTGCATTTTATTATTTGCATTTAGCATTGGTTTTGCCTGCTGTATATGGCCATACCAGAATCTGCAACCAATTTTGGGTTCAAGACCCACCAGTTGTAGGATTCTACACCAATGGTGTAGATTGTTGAGGAGTACATTCTCCTCTGACTGAAATAACAAATACAATGAAAATAAATAACGGCAGCAGTTTTGACCTTTACAGATTAGGACACCAAAAAAATATTGACTCAGGAGTGACGGCAGACTTTTTTTTTATGTTGCTTCATATGTAAAAAAAAAAAAAAAGTGTGTGTGTGTGTGTGTGTGTGTGTATACAGGTTTATGTATACTTGTGAGAGCCACATTTTTGAAAATGTCCTCACTAATATAGAGAAACTGGTAGAAAACCCACTAGTGAGGACATTTTTGTAAAAAAAAGGCTCATAAATCAGCCAAATCATGTTTAGCTTTAAATCTACATATATGCACAGGTTTCTGTGAGGGTTAGGTTTAGGGGTAGGGTTAGGGGATAGAATATATCTTTAGTCTGCTATTATATCAATGGAAGTCTATGTAATGTCCTCACTAATATAGTGAAACAAACCTGTGTGTGTGTTTGTGCAATAGGTCCACTCGTGATTTCTGTAAGCAACAAATGGTAGCTAACAATACTATTTCCATTTAAACATATGCATTTCCCCTTTGTTTAGGGTGTATTAAAAATGTATCACATTGAAACAAATGCCACTTGAGGCTGTGCATTGCAGTTCTGACTGTAGGTAAGGGCCTAAAATAACCTTAATCATGGTAAAATCACTGTAACGCATGGCCTTGAGTGGCTTAATGGCTATAAAATGTAGAATTCAGATATTCAGTCCTGTAATATATTATGTTAATAAATGAAAAGGTAGATAATTGAATAAGTGAATAAATAACTACAGACACATAAAGGCACTTACCTGATTTGTGAACACAGTGAGGAAGCAGCATATATACACAGAAAAGAGAGAGAAAGAGAGAAAGGGAGATCTTCAAAATGATGGCAACACATTTCACATAGCACCTTTGCTAAAACCACGAGTGAAGAAAACTTCTCATTCATATAGCAAGAAGACACTGCATCAGTGCCAATCAATAGAAATGGCAATAACAGCTCTTATGGGTAAAAGCACTCATACATCCAGTACACACTCTGCCGGAGCAGTGTGTGTGTGGATCCCTGACCAATCGCATGAGAAGTCAGATACCATTCTCCTGAGCTTGCGAAGACAAATCAATATAATCACCTGCCCAAACTCATCTTTATTCAGCACACAGTATACCGTGAGCCTTGTTTCTCTGAACTGGGAGTAAATCGGTCTACATTTGCTATGGTTAGAATTGTGAATGCCTATGAGTGTACTGCAGAATCGTCATCAGCAAATTCACACCTGTGCTTGGTTTAGGTTAAAATGGATTGAAACTGGTCTAAATATTAGGTTGAAATTTGATCCTTCTTTTTCAATACATTTTCATTGTGGTTAGGCTGTTGCTGGGTTCACAAAGGTGTATTAAATTGGCACTTTGGGTGTTTCAATATGAAGTTGCCATTTTTCCAAACTGTAATCATGCTATATGTTGACTTTATTGACAGCCATCACACACCATACTCAAGACTGTCATGCTTACACCATGTGCTAAACATATATGATTCCAGCAACAAGTGTTCTATCCATACTCAGCGTGAAACTGCTGCGCATCGCAGGACAACCACAGCCCATAAGAACATATTTAACATTTAAAGTACTGTTATGAGAAGCTAGATTTTGGACCAATGAGAATTCACAGTGGGAGGGGCTACCCGACTATTTGAAATAAATAGCTTTCATCGCATTGTTTTATAGTGTCGCATCTGTTTAGGTGTTAGTAAACATTTTAGAGACACCCTCAAAGCGACAGGATTCTAGTTTTTGAGTGGTGTTAAGTGGATTGCTTCCACAGCAGTTGGCACCGTAGGGTTATTCTCTTATATTTCCATGTGCCACATTGTGTGACACCCATCATTAAATATTCCACCAGATAACTGGTGGGCTTACAGTAGTAACATGATTAGTGCACGTTCACTTCTTGTAAGTGCTGAATGATGAATCTGGGGCCTCCTCGATAATGGGTGTTTTAATCCACAGCTTGAGCAATGAGTGTTTATGGGCTCCTAGAGGGCCCTCATTCCACATTAATATTTATCCACTGCTTTTAGCCATTTTGTTCCTGTTTAGCATAAGCAGCCAGGCTTGAAATATATCACATCCGAAATGTTCCATCTAACCCCTCCTTCTTCAACTTCTTTCTCCCTCCATGGTCTAATTCTGTGCATCTGCTGCTGGGTGAGTAATGGTCATTGTTTTTGGGAAGTAGTGAGCTGTTCACCTTAAGTGGGTACCGTGTGTAGGCCCATGTTTGCTTTATTTTTTGCTGTTTGTCTTTCTTTTTCTTCTGCCCATGCAGCTAACCCCCACTCCTTCGTTTTCACCTGGTTTTCTTTCTTTTTTTTTTTCTTTTTTTTTTCATACTTCCAAGCTGGAACTAAATGAGGTCTGCCCTCTTTGAAACACACAGTTCAAGGATGCCACAAGATAGGTCCTTGTCGCTGTGGACTGGAAATGAATGGGCACTGCATTGTGTGTTTTCTGTTGTTTTTAATTTTCACATTCTAATGTGTAAACAATAATATGTGAGATATGATGTCACTTTATTTTAGTAGGTTTTGAATACACAGAAAAGGTGAAAAGTAAAAAAAATAAAAAATAAAATAAAAAAAGATAAGTGCTGAATTGATTGCAAGATAAGACTAGAAATGTATTTTAAAAGGTGTTGTGTCACACATATCATTGCAGTTTCCAAGTCAGGGTCCATTCAGACCGAACGTGTTCTTGCACTTAAAAAAGTGAAACACAGTGCAACAAATAAAATTGAAAGCAGGTGTCTCGAGACCTGATTTTAAAAGCTGAAGTTCTGTTACATATATCGTGTATTGTGGAGCTCCTGCGCATGACAAACAATAAAAACAACAACAAAATAAATAAAATAAATAAATACAAGTGAGATGTGGCACAATGGTAAAAGATGTCCATCTAGCACGTTTACATAGTAAACAATAAAAAAAATAAAAAATAAAATAAAAAAACCCAACATGGATGGACACAAAAATACGTTCATTTTGAACATATTCTTTGAGTGACAAAAAAAAAAAAAAAAAAATGGGTTAATCCGATGGTGTGTGTTCGTAAAACGTTTAAATTAACCAAATATTTTTTATTTTATTATTATTTTTTTTACAATTCTATTTGATGATGCTTCAGTGCTGCAGAAACGTCACACTTCACCTTTAATTGTAGTAACTTTAATATTTTTTTATTTTTTATTTATTTTGTACTGTGGAATCACTAAAGTTCAGCTTTTATGCAAATACAATGCAAGCTGGCAATTTTATATGTTAAGTGTCAACATAAGCTGTTTCATCTTCCCCGAGGAGATATTGCACCGTGAACCAAAGTCACATCTAAGTCATTTTACCTGTGCTCTACTCTATAAATAATCAAAAGCAACAAACACCATTTTAATTGTTTACCTTTCCGCATGAACATGAAACTTTGTGTTCTCACCCATTTAACTAACAAAGCAACATGACACCAGAGACCCTTCTATGTTATCCCCTTTACTCTTCTGCTTTTTTTTTTATTTTTATTTATTTCTCCAAGGCAACGTTTCTGAAAGTGCAAGGGAGACAGTTGTGGCAAAAAGAGACTTGACGGATTTCCACATTCATTATTCAAATCTTCATTAGCTTACGAACTGCTTCAAATGTGTCACTTTTAATTCCAAGCCCTTCCTCAACATATTATGTGGAAGATGGGCTAGATATTTTACAAGGTGGTGTGTACACACACACACACACACACACACACACACATGGGCAGTCTGATTGGACAAATGAATGCAGAGTCTAGGCAGATTTGCTTCAGGTCATAAACCTCAGTATACTATGCCAATTAAAGGCTGTGATTACTCAGAGAGAGAAAGAGACAGTGTGAAAGAAAGAGAGAGTTTACCACTCTAATGAAGCAGGGATAAGAGGGGATGTTTGCCATCAAAAGGCTAATTACCCAGCTACACAGGTCTCTCTCAAAAGTCATGCTTCTGATGATATTGGGATCTGTATTTCTGTATTTCTCAGCCTCTATAAGGGTTTTTTGGTTATTTTAGTTTCCATGGTATCATATCCTTTTTTTTTTCTTTTTTTTTTTAATATATAGCTTTAGGTGTGAATTATTGCCTGAAGGACACCATGAACTCCCCTTGCCATTTTTGAAGCTTTGCATACAGGAGAAAGATTAAATAAAAAATTTAAGTGATGTTTATGTGTGTAAGAGCATTTCTCTCTCCGCATGAGCCAAATATCTAACCCCATCCTCCCTATCTTGAAGACACACTTGCCTGAAAAGGAGAGCGCATCAGCAACTAGGAGAATCGTGGGTCACAGGGTATTGATGGCTGGTTTAAAAAATGAGCAGAGGAGTGCAGACAAAGACCCTGCTCTGTCATCTATCTAGAGTTTGAGGTTGGAATTGAGTGGCCACAGGTCAAGTCTGCTCAGATCTATGTGTGTGCTGAAAGCTAAAAAAAAAAAAAAAAAAGAGCCGACTGCAACCTCCAGAATAAATATCAAACCGAAAAAGACACAAAAAGAGAAAAGCCTCTAAACCTTCCCCCAATGCACTGTCTTGGTGTAACATTCCCCTCTTGCCTTTGTACCATGCAAAAAAAAAAAAAAAAAAAAAAAATGCAGAATAAGATGCAAGTGCAATAGCAAGACCCGTTTCCTTTGAGAGATAGAGCACTCATTGCAGGAAAAATGCAAATGAAAAAAGGGTTACTGAACAAAAGTGCATGTGTGTAAAAGTGCAAAAGTGCCCGCCCCCTTTTCCAGCAGATTTGATTCCGGAAGTAGTTCCCATAATTTAATTTAATTTAATTATATATATTTTTTCATATGGATTGTATAAAGTACTTCCTAAATTATTTATTTTTTTTCTCCCCTTTTCTCCCCAATTTGGAATACCCAATTCCCAATGCATTCTAAGTCCTCATGGTGGCATAGTGCCTCAATCCAGGTGGGGGAGGACGAATCTCAGTTGCCTCCGCGTCTGAGACCGTCAATCCGCGCATCATCACGTAGCTTGCGGAGTGCATTACCGCGGAGACGTAGCGCGTGTGGAGGCTTCACGCTATTCTCCGCGGCATTTACGCACAACTCACCACATGCCCCACCGAGAGCAAGAACCACACTTTATAGCTACCATGAAGAGGTTACCCTATGTAACTCTACCCTTCCTAGCAACCAAGCCAATTTGGTTGCTTAGGAGACCTGGCTGTTGTCACTCCCTAAATTATTTCTAAGCCATGATCCAAACAAACCAGCTCTGAGGTGAATCCCAAAATTTTTTACTTTGATTTGAAGAAGAAAAGTATTTGAAAATCAGACAAAAAGATGAAGGTAAAAGACAGTGGGGAAAATTCACAAAGAATGAGTTGTGCCAGGTAAAAGTGATAGCTATTTGCACGTGCTGTCTGTTCTGGTTTAGTGCCTGAGTCACTAAAGGAATTATGAAAATCAGGCAACAGTGCAAACACACCTACAAAATCTATGCTGAAAGCAATTTGCACGCACAATTCCGATACTGTGGGCCGATTCAGAATGCTATAGCGGAGGATGCAGCAGACCACTGTGATCTGACACACTCTGCCAGGACTGTATGGCATCACTCACTACTGCAATCCAGACACCCGAATCTTCTCTTTAACGTTTGCCAAAAGTGTGCTTGATTAAATCGTGCATCTAGAAATACAACAGGTTATAACACTGCTCCATGATTTGATTATTATTTGATGAACTACTGCTGATAGGATTGATAGAAATGTATACAAACATTTATTTTAAATGCATTTATATGTACCACATGCTTTCATTGGGCGGTAATAGCGTGATGCAAGTTGCGACAGGCAATTTTTATGTATGTGCAATCTGTTTTTGTGAAAGCACAATCTGAAATAAGCCTAATTTACATACATGTTTGCACAAAAAGGAAAGACAATTAATTAATTTAAATACTTAAGATGAAACGCAATTTCAGAACTGATTGTACCTGCTTAAACTAGACTGCGGGTGGTAAGTGAATAAGACACAGGAATTTGTGTTGAAATGCCATGCGCAAAGTGGAACAACTGTGTAGTCAGTTCACTCTTGGGTACTAATGTCTTTCATGAGGGAATGAACTACAATCCTTTGAAGCACTGTGAATGACGTAATCAATTTAATAATGATGGGAAAACACTGTATAAAACTATTGATCTAAAATAGTTGATTGTAATCAATATATGTTTTAAGGCAAAATATTCAGATATTAGTAGTTTGAGAGTGTATGAAAACACAGTGCTTAACATAAGTGGGCAGTTGCTGCTGTGCTCTTTTGCCTAGATTATCTGATTGGTAGATTTTCACTCTCAGAATCTTGGGAAATGTTGTTTTTCATCAGAAATTTCACTATGAAATGCAATTAAAAAAAAAATTAATAATAATAATAATAATTTGTACCATTGATTAACAACCTAGGAGCTTACGGGAGGTCTGCTTTTTTTAGGGTTTTTAAGTTATTCCTAATGATCTCTCCCCCCACCCCATTGGAAACCTGCGTGAACAGAACCATACTATTGCGCTCTATAACACTCCTAATGTTGAAATTAGTGATTGACCGATATGGGTTTTTTAATGGCTGATGCCAATATTGTCATGTGTATTTTGTTGGTTCATGTTTTTCATATCCTTTATTTTGAAAATCTAGTTCCTGTTTCATGTCATGTGGTTCCCTTGTCATGTGGTTTCATGTTTCCCTCCATGTTCATGTGTCTTGTTTTCATTGGCTTATTGTCTTGTTATCTTGTTTAGAGTTCTTAGTGTTTTAGAACTCTATCTTTGTCATGTGTTCTCCCATGTCATGTATTTAACCCTCATGTTTTCCATGGTCCATTGTCAGGTATTGTTTTTGAATGCAACGTTACAAATATCCAGAGAGCAAGGTGGCCGATAGGCAGGATTGGGGAGTAACGGAATACATGTA
The DNA here is from genome assembly GCF_019703515.2 of Myxocyprinus asiaticus. NCBI lineage: Eukaryota > Metazoa > Chordata > Actinopteri > Cypriniformes > Catostomidae > Myxocyprinus > Myxocyprinus asiaticus. Next base: position 42,421,252 of record NC_059351.1, read on the forward strand.
ATGGGATTACGTATTTAAAATACAAAATATAAGTAACTTAATTTAAATAATTGGTAATTAGAATACAGTTACATTCAAAAAAGTATTTTGATTACTGAAGAGATTACTTTGCATTTTATTGTCAAATGTTTCATTTAATATTTAGTCCTTTCAGATGGAAAACATTTATACATATAAATGATGCGATCCAAAGTGCATTTGAACAGTGGTGAAACACTTTCTTATGATGTGTTACATTCGTACAAGCAGACAGAGAAGAAAGTTTGAAGAAAGTTTGGAGCAGAAGAAACAGAAATAAACCTTGTGTAAATTGCCAGCTTTACGCTAAGCTAAAATGCTATTTCTAGCCATTTTACATGCACATGTTACCAGGCACGATCATATCATGTTAGATCATAATTTCTTTTTTTCTAGTAAGACCTTTGATATAAAGGCAAAAATCATATTCTTGGCAATAATTTATATATTGTTTTCCTGTAAAAATATCTAAAAATCCTTAAAACAAGATCAATTTGATTTATCTTGTTTTAGAAACAACACTGCATAAGATATTTAGGTTTTTCAGATTTTTAACATGTGTATTTTGTCTTACTGTACTGGCAAAGTTTTTATAGTCAAAACAAGTGAAAAAATCTACCAGTACTGAAAAAGTAATGCAAAGTATTTAGAATACATTACTGACCTTGAGTAATCTAACGAATTATGTTACAAATGACATTTTACAGCATGTATTCTGTAATCTGTAGTGGAATACATTTCAAAAGCAACCCTCCCAACCCTGGCAATAGGCCGATAAAATGCTGATATATCACACAATTTAATATAGTAAATAACAGGGGCCTGGGTAGCTCAGAGAGTATTGACGCTGACTACCACCCCTGGAGTCGTGAGTTCGACTCTAGGGTGTGCTGAGTGACTCCAGCCAGGTCTCCTAAGCAACCAAATTGGCCCGGTTGCTAGGAAAGGTAGAGTCACATGAGGTAGCCTCCTCGTGGTCGCGGTTAGTGGTTCTCGCTCTCAGTGGTGCGTGTGGTAAGTTGTGCGTGGATCGCAGAGAGTAGCATGAGTCTCCACATGCTGGGAGTCTCCGCAGTGTCATGCACAACGAGCCACGTGATAAGATGCGCCGACTGACGGTCTCAGAAGCGGAGGCAACTGAGACTTGTCCTCCGCCACCCGGATTATGGTGAGTAACCGCACCACCACGAGGACCCACTAAGTAGTGGGAATTGGGCATTCCAAATTGGGAGAAAAGGGGATAAAAATTAACAATAGTAATAATAATAATAAATATATTTATATAGTAAATAACATAAACATAAAATTACTAAAAATGAACAAACTCTTATTTAGCACTATATTTACTAAATTTCACACTAAACTTTAACTTTGTAAAAAAGAATCTAAAAAAAATATTGTATTTTAAATGGTAGATAGCATTTTCTTCTGATTTCTGTTTACTCATCAAATTATAGTAATTTATTTGCACATGAAGCAACTGTTAATACATTAGGAAGAAGGAAATAACAGTCACAGTAGTCCAGCAACCATGGATGGCATGTCCATGTTAGCAATTGCATTTTCTCAAAAATACAGAATCAAACCAACTGCACATTCAGTGCACAGTGAATAAGACATTAACTCATAGCGCACGTGAAGCACTTTTATTTTAAAGTTGCACTCACGCGGATCCAGGCCGAACAGCAATCTCCTGACAGTTAAAACAGCCTGGATCGCCTGCTTAGATTGTCACGGACTGACCGTCATGATTTGTGAATCAGAGGAACTTTTGATCCTGATCCTGAAGTTTTTGATTCTGGCTGAAGGAATATGCACTTCAGAGGAAGATACTAGATGAGTGCTCGACGGGAAGAAAACACTGGATTTTCGTGAGGTTCGTGAATTACATCTGTTTAAACGAGATATCTGCATATTTGCAGACAGTATACAATAGAGGTTTTATTGATATTTGCCTTTTATCTTTAGAAATGTTACAGGGAGCTGTTGAGGAGAGACTGTTAGAATATGTGCTTCAAAGGAAGATTTATGAGCATTCCACAGGATGCTGGATCTGCTGAAGTTGTGTGAGGTTGGTTTATTACATCTGTTTAAACAAGATATGTGCATATTTGCAGACTGTATATGATATTAGTTTTATTGATGTTTGCCTTTTTATCATTAGACAAGACAGTTAAAATTACAGGGAACTGTTGAGGAGAGGCTGATAGAATATGTGCTTTAGAGGTAAATAAATGAGTGCTCCACCGGATGCTGGATCAGCTGAAGTTGGGTGAGGTTGGTTTATTACATCTATTTAAACGAGATATACGCATATTTGCAGACAGAATATTATATTAGTTTTATTGATATTTGTCTTTTTTATCATTAGACAAGACAGTTAAAAGTTACAGGGAACTGTTGAGGAGAGAGAAGGAGAATGAAACAGGCGAGCACTTTAACATTATCAGCTCAAATACATCTGCGCGGCTCTGATATGCAGAACGTTTAAATGACACTGTGTTGCACACTGGTCTATTATTGCAGTAACACGATGGCACGTAACAACAAAATGAACTGTGACTGGTCATTTACATGTCTCAGTTACTTCACATGCAAGCAGGCGATTCTCAGAGCCCTCAAGAAACAAATCGGCCAAAGGGGAAAATTTATCGGTCAATGCCGATAATTAAAAAATTCAGAATATTGGCCGATTTATCGGCCTCTGCAATATATTGGTTGACCACTCTTATTGGTAGCTTTTATTTTAATCAAATTTCCAAATTCTAACATTCCAGTTTTGTGAAAATCAGTGGAGCTTTCTCCTGAGCTTGCACATGAAGAAACCATGTGGGCACAGATGTAACTAAAAATTAGGAAAGATTTTTAAGAAGCAGTACACGATAGGATTCGCCCAAACGTACCTAAACGGAAAGGTGGAGCCTGGGGGAACACTTATTTACATAAGATAAAATATACCCACAAGCTGCCAGCCACATAAAAACACACAGCGGGATTCGCAAGGCACCAACGGCAAACAAAGAGGGCTGACTTTTTTTCTTCTAAATTCTGTCTGTTTGAGGAAAAAGTGAATGTTTTGGCTACAGTATGTCCTTCACGGCTCCCTTGCTATCACCAGGTATTATACACGCTCAAATTCACACAAGCTTATTCCATATCAACAAAAGCAAAATGGCCCCAATGAATGATGACTCAATTTCCTTTCTTGTGCTTTCAGCGTAGAAAAGGAGATTCTGCTTTTGTAAATCTCTTTTGTACCCCCTTAAAACATCTATGAGGAATTTTGCGATGCTGGCAAGAGTAAACAAGCAGCTGCACGCACGCACAAACATGACTGACCTGATAAAAACCAAATGCAGTTCTAAAGATCATTTCATTCTTATTTAAGTATGTTCTAGTAAGAGGAACATCAAGAGAGCATGCAAAGATATCTATTCATTCATGCCTTTAAATACTAAGACATGTAGTTTACAGAGTATCATGAATGCTATGTAATTATTTCTCCTTGGCCTTGCAAATAAGCAACATGACAATGCAACTTGGATTTCTGTTGCCAAAGAACAGAGATGGACTTCTTTGTAAATGCCAGCATTGTCATGTGGGAGCTGAATCAAACAGACAAGCGGTCACACGGGTCGTCATGCTAATTAGGATAAGAAGCACCGTTGATATGACTTTTTGCGCAACCACCCATGCTATTTATATAAACAAAAGAAAAATGTTGCTTTTGAACTTTGTGGCATTGCCTTGTTAAAAGACAGCATAATTTAATATGTGTCAAGCAGAAATCAGCATCGAGTGCTTACAGGAGTGAAGAGAGGCAGTGGTGAAATCCAGTGAGTGCTGTGAAAGGTCATGCCAATTATTATTTTCCACGGTACACAAAAACAGAGATGGGCCACAGCTGGAATCTCTCTGTGTCTTAAAATGTTTATATTTAAGAGGGGATGAGAAGGTGAGAGACGTGGAGAGATGAAGAGAATGAGAAAGACGGGCACTGCACTGCTCTCCACTGCACTTGCTTTTGTTTTGGTGTTATTGAGTATGTGACAAGTGTGAACTGCACACTATCAGACCCTGCCAATTTCATGAGATGTCACTTGGCCAGACAGCAAACAAGAGGAAATTATATTAGCCAGGGCTGTGAATCTCTTAATTTGTGTTAGTTCATACTCTTCTGTTCTCAAATTTGCTTGATCTTTTATTCATGTTTTGTTACTTTTTGTTACTTCCTTGTAAATCTTAACTTCACTTTTTTTATTTTTTCCTTCTTTCTTTGCTTCAGAAGCAAGGGAGGAAGGAATGCAATTAATTTTTTCCTTCTTTCCTTCCTTTCTTTATTTCATTCCTCCCTCTCTCCCTCTTTCCTTTCATATTTCCTTCCTTCCTTGATTCCTCCCTCCCTTCTAATTTTTCCTTCCTCCTTATTTTTCCTTCCTTCCCCCTTTTACTTAGAGAGTGGAGCTAGGGAACAAGGAAAGGAGGCAAGGACAGGAAACAAGGATTCACAGTTTCAGAAATGAGAAGAACCTCTTTCCCTTTCCCTTCCTTCTTTCATTTCTTCCTTTATTATTTCATTCATTCTTTCCTTCCTTCCTTCCTTCCTTCCTTCATTTCTCCCTCCCTTTGGGTCTCTTGCTTCACTGAGCGCTTTTGAAGGAAATGTCTGGTCTTCCCATGAAGTACCAATTTGGAAATCAAGTGTTTTTTGGAGTGATACTGGGCCATTACTGTGTTCTACATTAACACATTGTCTCATTTTGGGGAGATGAGCTGAGCTCTATTCCAGCTCTCTTGGAACTTGATGCCAGTCTCTAATAAAGGTCAGACCATCTCAAAGTTGTTGGGCTCCCATATGGGGTCATTACAGGCAGGTCAATGTGTTTGAGTGTGATATTTCTCCAAACTCCACTTTGGACAATTGCTCGAGTAAAAGTCATGTTGTACAGCACACATCTGCTTTTGGGTTTCACTAGGTCCAAATGTACCCACCACTCTGATTTCACTCATAAAACTTAATTTACACATTCACAGGCATGCACAACTTACTTATGAGTATATTGGATTGTTAGTCAATTGGTCATTTTGGGCATGCTGTTTGATTTTGTCTGCTATGCTAGATTAAAAGGCAGGTCTATTTTATAAAGCACATCAGTAATCCAGAACTGTACAAAATGTCCACAGTATATTAATAAAACAGACCTCTTAACCCTTCTTTAAAATATTTAAAGCAATTAATCAACACTGAATACCAAATACAGTAAAATGTATGTGATCAACATCCTCTGCAGATGGTGTCATAGCATTATATGGCAAAATATCAAAGTGAATTTTATTTTAAGTAAAGATGGTACAACCACGGAGAAAAGATCTATGTTGAAAAAAAGCATTTAAAAAAATAAATAAATGAAAATTGGTTACTCTGCTAGGACACCTGTGTGTACTTGAGGGGTACAGACTGTATGCATACAATTTTTTTTTATTTTTTTTTAATAATAATAATATATATGTACAGTTGAAGTCAGAAGTTTAAATACACCTTAGCCAAATACATTTAAACTCTTCACAATTCCTGACAGTTTATCATAGAAAACATTTCCTGTAGTAGGTCAGTTAGGATCACTACTTTAATTTAAGAATGTGAAATGTCAGAATAATAGTAGAGAGAATTATTTATTTCAGCTTTTATTTCTTTCATCACATTCCCAGTGGGTCAGAAGTTTAAATACACTTTGTTAGTATTTGGTAGCACTGCCTATAAATTGTTTAATTTGGGTCAAACTTTTTGGGTAGCCTTCCACAAGCTTCTCACAATAAGTTGCTGGAATTTTGGCCCATTCCTCCAGACAGAACTGGTGTAACTGTGTCAGGTTTGTAGGTCTCCTTGCTCGCACACACTTTTTCAGTTCTGCCCACAAATTTTCTATCGGATTGAGGTCAGTCCTTAAGCCATTTTGCCACAACTTTGGGGGTATGCTTGGGATCATTGTCCATTTGGAAGACCCATTTGCGACCAAGCTTTAACTTCCTGGCTGATGTCTTGAGATGTTGCTATATATCCACATAATTTTCCTTCCTCATGATGCCATCTATTTTGTGAAGTGCAAAGCACCCCCACAATATGATGCTGCCACCCCCATGCTTCATGGTTGGGATGGTGTTCTTTGGCTTGCAAGCCTCACCCTTTTTCCTCCAAACAAAACGATGGTCATTATGGCCAAACAGTTCAATTGTTGTTTCATCAGACCAGAGGACATTTCTCCAAAAAGTAAGATCATGTGCACTTGCAAACTGTAGTCAGGCTTTTTTATGGCAGTTCTGGAGCAGTGGCTTCTTCCTTGCTGAGCAGCCTTTCAGGTTATATTGATATAGGACTCGTTTTACTGTGAATATAGATACTCGTCCACCTGTTTCCTCCAGCATCTTCACAAGGTCCTTTGCTGTTGTTCTGGGATTGATTTGCACTTTTCACACCAAACTACGTTCATCTCTTGGAGACAGAATGCGTCTCCTTCCTGAGTGGTATGATGGCTGCATGGTCCCATTCTTGTGTACTATTGTTTGTACAGATGAACGTGGTACCTTCAGGCATTTGGAAATTGCTCCCAAGGATGAACCAGACTTGTGGAGGTCCACAGTTATTTTTCTGAGGTCTTGACTGATTTCTTGTGATTTCCCCATGATGTCAAGCAAAGAGGCACTGAGTTTGAAGGTAGGCCTTAAAATACATCCACAGGTACACCTCCAATTCAGTACACCTCCTATCAGAAGCTAATTGGCTAATTGTCTAAAGGCAAAATTCCTTGTCAAATTAGTATGATATCTTAGTTTTATCAGCAGTATCATCTGTAAACAGCATTTCAAACACTACTATGGCCAGTTGTGCAGTCCAACAATAATGTTAGAGCGGCGGCAGCAGTAGGAACACCCACCAGTGACACAGATCGCAAAGTCTTGCGACAAACCACCCTCGGGGTGAACGGGCTTTAGACCCGACTGATTTGTCTATTTTATTTTTTTTTTCTCTGTGAAATAGCAGCACGTGCCAGCATTTTCGCCTCATCTCTGGTGTATTACCGAAGCGCTGCAGGCCATTAACATAACAACAGTCGAGAAAAATGCAGCCGAGGTTGGTGAGCTTTACACATGAAGCTTGCGTTTCCAACATGTTTGCTTTTGGAAAGTTAAAGTGAGAGCAAATTAATTCAACCGTGCACCATCGTCTGACACAAGGGAGCTAATCAACTGAGTCAAACTGTGTGAAGCCAGCAGAGCAGAGCGTCTGCAGTATGAACTGCATCCTACAGAGAGCTCTTCAGATTCTACAGCAGTTATAGAAGGTTTCTCGCTATGCTGCAGAGCCTCTCTCTTATGACGACCATATATGATAAGAGAGTAAATAAATATGTAAACAGCAAAGTCATACACTGTAAAGTTGTTTAGAAAAACAATAAATTTTGGCACAATATGAAATATAAAAATACAGAAGTTGTCCTAAATGAGTTTTACAATAACTCAGCAATTTTCAAAATAGTGTAGCTTTACCAGTAATGAGCTGTATTTTCCATGAATTAGTGTCGTAACATCAACAAAAAAAAAAAAAAAAAACACTACATTTGACACACTGCATTGCATACAAAGCAACAGGTCAAAAGAAAGTACTCAAATCAACCCAAAACATTTTTGTGAATCTTGTTCTTTCAGACAGTACAAATAAATTAATGATTTCAACAAATGATTCACTTATATTTAGAGTAGGGAACTCCAGTTCATTTAAGTGAGTAGTTTTTTTAGAATGTTCGTGTAAATTGAAGTAAGGAAATTGAAAAGTTCACATAAATTATGCGCTAATTCACTTAAAGGATTCAGAATTAAAGGGACTTTGCCAGAAGTCAGTGTTGTCTTTGTTTTCCTAAAAAAAAAAAAAAAAATCATTTATTGCTTCTGTTTAATACTATAGTTTGGCTCAGTTAAATGAAATAGGGTGTTTTGAATTTTTATAAGTTTATATTTAGCAATTTAATGTTGTCACACTGATTTTCCCTAATTGAATACATAACTTTAACGTGGCATTATTAAATCAAATATATAATAATACATGCTAATCTGATTGTTATTTGAACATATGTTTTTCTTTAAATAGCTTCAATGTTGTTAGCCAATTATTTAGTTATTTTTTATCCCGTTTTCTCCCAATTTGGAATGCCCAATTCCCACTACTTAGTAGGTCCTCATGGTGGTGCGGTTACTCACCTCAGTCTGAATGGTGGAGGACAAGTCTCAGTTGCCTCTGCTTCTGAGACTGTCAATCCGCACATCTTATCACGTGGCTCGCTGTGCATGACACCGTGGAGACTCACAGCACGTGGAGGCTCATGCTACCCTCTGTGATCCAAGCACAACTTACCATGTGCCCCATTGAGAGCAAGAACCCCTAATCATGACCACGTGGAGGTTACCCCATGTGACTCTACCCTCCCTAGCAACCGGGCCAATTTGGTTGCTTAGGAGACCTGGCTGGAGTCACTCAGCATGCCCTGGATTCGAACTCGCGACTCCAGGGCTGGTAGTCAGCATCAATACTCGCTGAGCTACCCAGGCCCCCTCGAAATGCGTTTTTGAGACCTGAAGTTCTTTTTAACTTGACAATGTACCTAAAAATCTTCCGGTGCTGTGAGACACTGAAGAAACAGTGAGACACAGTGCAGCAGGTATGGACGTTCATACAGCACGTGTTTACATAGGAAAACAATGGAAAACAGAGCAGACGTGGGCAAAAACAAATTTGGTATGAATGGCCCCTAACTTATCCGTTTGCTGTGAGTAAGAGCGAGTGGGCGAAACAAGTACGGAAGGCCTGTATATTTTTCTCATAAATTACAAACCTGAACAAAAAGTCCAACTTGAAAAACTGACCCAACCCAGCAGACCTCTAAAGTGAACCGGTCAGAGAGCGATGATAACAGCGTATTCACGTGTGTACACAGAACATGTCACCCCTAAAGCGTTTTTTAAAAACATTTGCAGACTGTGAACAATATACAGAACATACTACATTCTGGGGAAACAATACAAGAACTCGTTTGGCTTTACCATAGCCTAGGTAATTTCTCACCTTTTATATATAAAATGTTATTTGAGGGATGTTTAAAACATAATGCATCTGTGTATTTCAAGAAACACACACAAACACACACACCTTCTCCGCCCTCTACAAATCCATCATTTTAGCCTGCGCTTGAAGGTCATCGTGAGGGAATCGATAAGTCTTGCTGTGTGAGTAGCGCCCCATCAAAGCTACCACTGGCTTGTTTGTGTTTGTTTATATGTTTTGCATGTGGTGAGGGAGTCTTTGTAAGCCCATATCCCCTAGCTTATATATATATATATATATATATATATATATATATATATATATATATATATATATATATATATACACACACACACACACACACACACACACATACATATACATACTCTACCGGTCACTTTTGAAACACTTGACTGAAATGTTTCTCATGATCTTAAAATTCTTTTGATCTGAAGGCATATGCTTAAGTGTTTGAAAATAGTTTTGTAGACAAAAATATAATTGTATAAAAGTTTCAGGACCATGGACATCTACAACCATTTTTTTTTTTACCTCACTAAACTGCAACACTGTTCAATCCCATATTAGTCAAATGTTCAAGGTAAATTAGGAAAAGAGACAGAGGAATGAATCGATGCCTCCGTCTAAACATTTAATACCCATGGGTGATCTACATACATCCTTATGACCACCAATACAAATTTGCAGACCAGATTAGGACCACTTAATTTTTTTCATGATCAAATTCAACAGGATTGCCAGCACTGAATCCCAGTATATCCCTATGATCCTGCAGGAATACTGTAAAATAAAGTCCCCCTATCAGCATCTGAAGAACCAAAAGGCCAGCAGGACAGAGCCAGAGGAAACAGTAAGTGGCATTAAACATTACCCAGAATGGCACCAATTTTCAATGTACCCTAGGATTAATAGTTGAAATCATCAACCTGATTTACAGGATTAACAGCCTGGGTAGCTGAACTACACTGCCTTGAGCTCCAAAATAAATAAATAAATAAAAAAAAAAAATAAAAAAAAAATAATAATAATAATAATAATAATAATATATATATATATATATATATATATATATATATATATATATATATATATATATATATATATATATATATATATACATACACACGCAAAAAATTAAATAAAAACAAGAGAGAGTGAAAAAAGACCACACTGGATAATGACTACTAGCTGTAGCTAACAAGCTCATAGAGCTCTCAGCTACTAAACGACTAATCCAAATCAGAGAACATTCAGACCACTGGCACCAAAATGACATCAGCACCACTTATATCCACTGGCATTGAGTGTGCTGCCAAGTTTAACAACTGCTGTCTGTTTGTTCAAAAAAGCAGAGATAATGAACATTAGTTGCATGTTGATTTGTGTTGTCATTGTGTGGTTAGGTGACAAAAGTGCACTTATGTTGTTGCACTTCGAAAGATGATGATGGGCCTCTCAAAGTGGGCCAGGCTCATCTGGAATTTGGAGATGAGATCTTGTGCATATCATAATCACCCACAGGGATGGACAAGGACAAAAAAAAAAAAAAAAAAAAAAAAAAAGAAAAACCTATGAAAACCCATCAGCCCACAGCATGTATTGCATCCTTTATGTATCTAATACCACACAATACAATGTCTTGCAACTGGATGGATGGATGGGTAGATTTGTGTTTGTGTATAAATGTGTTTTTATGCTGCTTAGATTGGTAATAGAAAAAGAGTGATTGCTGCAAACTTCTCATGGGACATCTGCCTGGGATGTGATCACTGCTGGGCCAGCACTACAAATCTCTGAATCACACCTTTGTTCATACTCCTCACCAACACTCTTTATATTTGTGAGTCTGAGCTTACCTTCAGTTTTTAACGGAGTCAGCACAGACTGAGGTCACTTGGCATATGTACTACTGGTGATTATTTACCTTTGACCAATTACCTGTGCTGACTGAAGGTTAATAACATAATCTGACATCCAATCACATCTGACATGACCTGCCGACACGGTGAAACCTCAGCACTCCTTTACTGATAGCAGATACTTTTGATGGATGGATGACCAGAGCTACTCACACACATTTACTTTTATATGGTTATATATGCTGGAAATACAGTATGTAAACACACTGCAACGGCTACATCGATACTTCTAATGAAATAGTAAAATAAAAAAAAATAAAAAAAGCTGCAATTATTATTATTATTGTTGTTGTTGTTGTTGTTATATATGTTGCTCATTTGCTTAAATTTATTTTTATGTTTATTTTATACATTTTGTTCTTAATATATCAAAGGTCATTATTATAATTGTTGTTTCTTTCAAAAAAATTTTTTTTTGTTTTTTGTTTTTTCTAATTTTAATTTTAATTATCTTTGATAGGGTAAAAGTTAGGGATACATGTTTTAATATTTGTGTTGGGCCTCATGAATTCAGATAGAAGACAAAGGCAGGCCTAACACATTAGTAAAACCTAACTCAGGCCCACATACCAAGTCATAAATCTTACTGATAAAAATCGTGCCAAAATCAAACAAAGGGAGTCCAAAACAGACTACAAAGCCCATGAAGCCTTACTCACTAAAGAATCAAACTCTCAACTCCTGTTGGATGAGGCACACAACAGAATGCATCTCAACCATGACATCATCTGGAGTAGATATACCTCTGAAATGCTTCTGGGATTTGCTTCCACCAACTTTGCTCGCCGTGTGTAGACGCAGCTCATCGCTGCTCTCAGGTGTAGCCTCATGGCACAAGGAAGTAACATACGACTTGAAACTGTGGCCATACAATCTCCATCTCGCAGGACGAGTTGAGATTACTCTGTGTTCCACCAAACACTCTAACAGATCCAAAAGGAGACCGCCGAGCAATCCGCATCTTCATCCGTTTGCCTGCAGAAGTGAAGAGATTAAAGATTTCTCTTCCATCTTCAATCAAGTCGACGTTGCTGATTTCTCCACCAGCCCGCCAAGGAAACGGCCTCCCGTCATCACCCGACCCTCGAGGAACCGAGTCGGAGTTAAAGGACGGATGAACACACATTCGTCTGCGTCCTCATATGATTCAAGTAAGAGGTTTATGTCTGGGCAGAGATAGAATATTATAGTGTGTTATTCTTGTGTATCAAGGCTATTGCTTGTACAGTTTACGGACCGCAGTGTCCGCTCATTGCGATTAATACTCAAGGTATTAATTATCACATATGAGATTTGCTGTGTTGTAGTCCAACCACATTGGACTGTTGTGCATTTCCGCCATTGCGGGTGAGACCAGCACACTGAGTTTATCCATTAAAGAATCAAAGACCGCGGGACGGTTTACGAGCCGTCCCCCGCATCTCTGAGTGATAAACTAACAGCTGCTTTCTCTCCCACGATCGCGAAACCGGCTTTGGGGCCGTCACTTTATTCTCTCTCTCTCTCGTACTAACCACACACACACACGCGACCCCTCACAAACATTCTCACACACATTTTTGGCTAGTAGATAGCTTCGTGATAAAGCTCAGCTTTGTCCTTAAGCTATCGTACAAGCGGATACACGCGGTAACTGGTAGACGCCATTGACTGGTTTCTCTCCGCCCACATTTGCGGCCATATTCTCTGGCCGGAAGTCTCGCGTGACATACTCTCCACGAGAGTCACGTCCGCCATTTTGTGTGCGTTCCTCCTTATACACACACACTCACACACACATACTCACACACACACACACTCACACACACACTCTCTCTCTCTCTCACACACACACACACACACCCTCATGTGTTATAGGATTATTTTGGTTTCCATATCTAATCATATCACTGTTTAGTTTGTAGTTGTAAGTCGGAAGTTTATTGACTGCATTGTACTAATTATTAATTGGTATTACTGCATAAATAAACTTTGTTTATATTACACAGAGCAGTATTTTGGTTTGTTTTGCATACACCTGTGTCACATGCTGACGGGATGTCAGTGCTCGGATTCAAGCCTTCATTCATTGTTTTTTTTTTCCACAAAATCGATATTCTTCGGATGTCGATTTTCCTAAGAAAACAATCTAATATTGAGACTGTTATACTATCTGGTTATTAGTCCCTGATTCCAGGGTGGTGCCCCGTCAATATCAATCCTTATTAATATTCTATTGATTTTTGATAATTGATAATTATCTTTGATGATTGTTGAATTTGAATGATCAATAAGCTAGTGTTAATTTTAATCAATGTTTCATCGATGTTAACAATTAACGATTATTTTTGATAACTGTTGATTTAAAGGATTAAAAAAAGCTGACATTGATTCTCATCAATGTTCAATTGATTTTAATAATTATCTTTGATAATTATTAATTATTGCTAATAACCAAACCCGCTCCTAAACGTAACACACTACATTTACTGGAGCCCCATATGAGGCTTTAATGAGTTAGATTCAATTAATTAATTTAAATATTAATTAATAACTACAGAAATAATTATTAATTATTTCTAATAGTAACACTGATCTAAACAACCAGTAAAGCCCTACATTTGGGAAAAAATCACGTCACCGCTCTGCCAAATAATGTTAAGCTTAGTAAAATAATGAATAATACTGAAGCAAATCTACAGATGTTTTTTTTTTTTTTTTTTTTTTTTTAAATTAGCAATTTACCTCTAAATTTAAACGAGAACCTAATTCGAAATTGAAGCAGACAACAGTTATCAATAACAGAGTTATCCTAATGGGAAATTTCAGGTCAATATTTGTGTTGCAAAATGCAATGCTAAACAACTTTGTAAGGAGCGTTTTACTGTCTCAAGGCCTGAGTACCTTTGCCAGCACAGAGCTTCAGTTAGCTATATTTAGAAGCAGACACAAAGTGTGTTCAATTCCCCCCATTTTTACACTTCTCTTTTCTACATCACCCTGATTTCCAGCTTTGCTTTCGTGTATTATCCATCCATCCCTGAGAAACCTATTACTACTCTTCCCTTGAAGGCCTGGTGCAAACAATACTGGACCCATTCAATTCGAGTTGTGTGAATGCGAGTGAGCAAAGCATGAGGAAAAGAAAATGTTTCAGCATAAGGCTGCAAATTCTAAAAAAGTACTTAGAGCAGTACAATATTCCTCAGATACTGGCCATCAGCTCCTGCTTGGCAACATGAACCTGCACAATTGTATGTTTATTGTAAATTGGTATATGTCTCATCACTGTCACGACTGCTATGTTGCTCGGAACTGCACCCAAGAATTTCACACACCATTGCACTTGTGTATATGGTTGTGTGACAATAAAAGTGATTTTATTTTGATTTTTAATGGACTTGCATGTCAAATAACAATCTTTTCAGCATTTGTTTCTAAAGAGTGTTTAAGGAATGGTGTCGCTATAAGCTTTATATTTATAAGATGCTTCGGACCAAAATCCAGCCAGTTGTTTGCTACAATCATAAATTGCTTGATACATTCAAATGTGCTAGCACATTACAATATGTTTTCTATCTATCTAATGTGCATTGGGAAGGACAAACCTATTCCAAAAGAAGTTTGGTTCAAATTAACACAAAAACAAGAAATTATATTTAGCATAAAAAAATGAAATCTATTTAAAACTATTTTGCATTGTAACGTTACTTTCCTGAAAATTAAGCACATTTTCCTCCCCTCCTCGCCCGCCTGCCTTCATGGGATAATGAAATATCACTCAGATTTGTTCTTGACAGGTTTCATGAGATTCACACAGACAATACTGATTGCCTATTCAACCATAACTTTTATCTACATACAGAAATTTATTTATTTATTCATGCATTTGTCTATTTGATATTTTTTGTCTGCATATCAGCAAACATTATAGGCAGTACAATAATTAGCATTTAAAATAAAAAACTGTTTTCTTTTTTTCTCGAATTAACGTAATGTAAATTAAATATGACTCAGACTTGTTCTTGACAGGTTTCATGAGATTTGCACAGACAGAACTGTTTCCCTCATTCACACATCACCCTTATGTTTTTCTACATAGAGAAATGTTTCCTCCATAAGAACCGATAAAACACACATCTAATAGCTAATATATACAAACCCCCTCACATAACCACAGTGTGCATCACAACACAGGCCTTATCTCATTATGACCCCAGTACAAGTTTCACCTTGATGGTATGAGCAGATTCCATACGGCTTCTGCCAGGATGTTAGCTGCCGGCACTGATGCATCATGGGAGATGATGTATAACATCCTGGAGCCTGCGTCGCTCGGCTTCTGATGGCAGATGACAAAGAGCCTGAGGTGCTACACGCTAATGCGTGCTAGTTGTTGCTAACGAGGGAGATCGAGGCGTGATTTATTTGCCAGTAATGAGCATTTATCCTTGCAATCTGGTCCTCACATTTAGTGTAAATTTCATCACCTTGAACTTGCAAAAACAAATATTATTATTTTTTTCTCTCTTATTTTTTCCCTACTCTCGATAGCTACTGTCTCTACGATTTAACAATCAAACACTGAGATTGTAAAGTGGCAGCCGGGAGGGCTGTAGAGGGAAGGAATAAATAAATAAATAAATAAATAAATACAAATTGTGCCCTGACAAAAAATAAACTTTAATGAATTCCCTCGTGCCCCTGCTCGACAGTGCCTCCGAGCCGCTGTTGCCGCTGTATTTGTGCTAATCTCTGCCAGTGAGCTTTCAGAGGTACACGTGAAGACAAATTACAAGATATGTTCATGTTTTTGAGACTCTTGAAACTCTGTTGGACTAATGCAGCACATGACCCTCAATGATTCAGCCACAGTAAACAGAGGGCCATTAGTCACAGATGCACCACACTCCTTCCAACAACAAGACTTGCCAAATAATATATGTCAAATAAATAACTCTAAAATGAAATCTTTTTGCAGCAATCCTGAGGCTGGTGTGGTTTGGTTTGAATAAAGGTCACATTTATTAATAGATAATCATTAAACTTTGCATGCTTTAAAAAGTGTGAGTTACTCATCCTGCTCCGGGCAAGAAATCTGTGATTAAGTTTGAAAAAAAAAAAAAAAAAAAGGCAAAAAAGCATGCTTCGTTTCCCAGTTGCCTGGGTTTATTGCTTAATAGCACTAATGAAGTTAACATGGTAATTAATGCAATCAGGCACAGTGGTTTTAAGGTTGCTCCTCCCTGCAACTTTGGAAACAATAGCACATAATTTAAGGCATTTTAGCTATTTGTCTTATCCATATACAAGAGGAGACAGGGACACAGCAGTGCATGAGGGTAAGAGAGTGATATTCCAGGGTAGGGCATCTGAAATTGGGTACTTGAGAACAGAATCAGACCCCAGAGCAGGGTCCCATGAAACAGCACCCAGTGTTTGCCAAATTATCATTCTTACACTCATTTCTCAGGGTGGACATCATAATTCTTTCTAGCTATGGCAGCATTAGATAAGAAATTGTTTTACTTACTGTTGGGGTGTAACGGTTTATCGTGGCACGGTACATTACGGTTAAAAAATGTGACGATGCACATTGTGGAGATGGGATTTTTATTTTGATTTTTAATCATCTGTTCTATCCAAAATGTGTGACATCCTAAGCCTCCCTAACGCGGGCATACAAATAGAAATCACTTCATTGCACACAAGGAGCTCTAAAATATGAATACACACTAGCAGGCACAGGTGTTGTACGATGAGTTGGGCTCAAACTGCGGAAATTGAAACTGAAACCAAGAGCGGGAGAGAGACACGCCTTTGCAGCGCGAGGGATCGAATGTCCGTTTGAAGTGCGAGAGTGATCTGCTCTGACTGCACGAGAGAAGATTAAAGAATACAGAGGTTTAAAGATAGAGCCATATGAATCTGCTACATATATACAATGCTAAATATAATGTACCTATAAAATTGCTAGGGGGAAATATAATCCTGATGCCAAATATCATGTCTGATTTGATTTCATCAGTAAATTATTATTTAACCGTATAAGCATGAACTTCCATTAAATATGTACTTTTGAAAATAATATTTAGATGCAATCAGAGACAAAATTATTTTAGAAAAACATGCAATTTTAATTTAAAATATTTTAAATGATTGCAATCAGTGACTGTGTAAGCAGCATATGTATCTAACATAATGTATTTTCAGTAAGCAGAAGTATTAGCTAATATTTCCATTTGGTGTCACCATTGCCCTGTTCTGGGCAGATTTTTAGTCCCAGTACATTTCTGATGAATCAACTAGCACTTTTAAAAACAGTACTTATAGCTACATTTTAAAGGAAAGGAACAGTTTTGTATGTCTTTAAATAAAAAATAAATAAAAATAAAAATAAAAATAAAATATCAATCTTAACTTTTATTGATTCAGAACTTGTTTAAAGAATTATGAACCGAACCAGGAGTTCAGAATCGTAAAACTGAATTGTGAGATTAGTGAATCGTTACACCTCTACTTACAGTACATTCTTATTATTTTATTGAAAGTGACTGTGACTAACATTCTGCCTAAGATCTCCTCTTGTGTTTCATGGAAGAAAGAAAGTCATACAGGTTTGTAACAATGTGAGGGTGAGTAAATGGTAACAGAATTTTCATTTTTGGGTGAACTATTCATTTAATGAGTCCACACTGACAAGATTTATGATGAGTGATGTTAACATTCCCAGAAAACACACACCTTGTTTCGGTCTCTCCTCCTTATAGAGCTTATCAGATATGGAATTTGTACATTAGGGTTGCCAGGTAGACTGTAATGGTAGATAAAGCTGCAAATGCCTCTTTCTACTGTATTTAAATTACATGTATGCATTTAACCCCCTGCACTGTCACACAGTAAATGCTGACATAAAACGCACAGACAATTAAACAGCACAGCACAGAGCCATCGATTGATCACTGTAGAAGCTCCTTTGGATTCATTGGTGCTTTTTAAAAGACAATTACCCCTGCAGCGACCCTCCTGTGGCAGAAATTAGAGGCACAGCAAACAGTCATGATCCCTTTATGATTGTAGAGTAAGTCTGTAACCAAGGGTCTGGATACTGTTACAGTGCATCCGGAAAGTATTCACAGCGCTTCACTTTTTCCACATTTTGTTATGTTACAGCCTTATTCCAAAATGGATTAAATTCATTATTTTCCTCAAAATTCTACAAACAATACCCCATAATGACAATGTGAAAGAAGTTTGTTTGAAATCTTTGGAAATGTATTAAAAAAAAAAAAATCACATGTACATAAGTATTCACAGACTTTGCCATGACAATCAAAATTGAGCTCAGGTGCATCCTGTTTCCACTGATCATCCTTGAGATGTTTCTACAACTTGATTGCAGTCCACCTGTGGTAAATTCAGTTGATTGGACATGATTTGGAAAGGCACACACCTGTCTATATAAAGGTCCCACAGTTAACAGTGCATGTCAGAGCACAAACCAAGCCATGAAGTCCAAGGAATTGTCTGTAGACCTCCGAGACAGGATTGTATCGAGGCACAGATCTGGGGAAGGGTACAGAAACATTTCTGCAGCATTGAAGGTCCCAGTGAGCACAGTGGCCTCCATCATCCGTAAATGGAAGAAGTTTGGAACCACCAGGACTCTTCCTAGAGCTGGCCGCCTGGCCAAACTGAGCGATCGGGGGAGAAGGGCCTTAGTCAGGGAGGTGAGCAAAAACCCGATGGTCACTCTGACAGAGCTCCAGCATTTCTCTGT
This sequence comes from Myxocyprinus asiaticus, assembly GCF_019703515.2. Lineage (NCBI taxonomy): Eukaryota > Metazoa > Chordata > Actinopteri > Cypriniformes > Catostomidae > Myxocyprinus > Myxocyprinus asiaticus. The sequence goes on from NC_059351.1 coordinate 42,440,063, forward strand.
GGAGAGAGGAGAACCTTCCAGAAGAACAACCATCTCTGCTGCACTCCACCAATTAGGCCTGTATGGTAGAGTGGCCAGACGGAAGCCACTCCTCAGTAAAAGGCACATGACAGCCCGCCTGGAGTATGCCAAAGGCACCTGAAGGACTCTCAGACCATGAGAAACAAAGATTGAACTCTTTGGCCTGAATGGCAAGTGTCATGTCTGAAGGAAACCAGGCACCGCTCATCACCTGGCCAATACCATCCCTACAGTGAAGCATGGTGGTGGCAGCATCATGCTGTGGGGATGTTTTTCAGCGGCAGGAACTGGGAGACTAGTCAGGATTGAGGGAAAGATGAATGCAGCAATGTACAGAGACATCCTTGATGAAAACCTGCTCCAGAGCGCTCTGGACCTCAGACTGGGGCGAAGGTTCATCTTCCAACAGGACAATGACCCTAAGCACACAGCCAAGATAACAAAGAAGTGGCTCCGGGACAACTCTGTGAATGTCCTTGAGTGGCCCAGCCAGAGCCCAGACTTGAACCTGATTGAACATCTCTGGAGAGATCTGAAAATGGCTGTGTACTGACACTCCCCATCCAACCTGATGAAGCTTGAGAGGTCCTGCAAAGAAGAATGGGAGAAACTGCCCAAAAATAGGTGTGCCAAGCTTGTAACATCATACTCAAAAAGACTTGAGACTGTAATTGGTGCCAAAGGGGCTTCAACAAAGTATTGAGCAAAGGCTGTGAATACTTATGTACATGTGATTTTTTTTTTTTTTTTTTTTTTTTTTTATAAATTTGCAAAGATTTCAAACAAACTTCTTTCATGTTGTCATTATGGGGTATTGTTTGTAGAATTTTGAGGAAAATAATTAATTTAATCCATTTTGGAATAAGGCTATAACATAACAAAATGAGGAAAAAGTGAAGCGCTGTGAATACTTTCCTGATGCACTGTATGTCATTTCTATTTACTGTGTACTCCTAAATGTGTTTCATTGTCCCTAAAACAGGTTGCCATTGAATACCATGAGAATTAAATAATTTGCCATGGTAATGAATTTGGTTGTATTTCATACCTGAAACAAATCAACAATTCTTGCACCAAAGACAAATAATGCTGCAATGTGATTGAGACTGTCTACACTGAAAGTGTCGAAGCTGCACATATTCTCAGAATGTTCTAACAACAGACCAATTAGCTCTAAAGTCAAAACTATATTTCAGCAACAGTAAAATGGATGAAACAATTTGTTTCCATAGTTAAATTTGTTAATTTTCCATTGGCAATAAAATTACTTACTATATATTTAATAATTATTATTATTTTTATTATTAAAAATTTTTATATAACAAATTGCATAATTAATTATAGTTTAATAATTAACCATTAAGGCAATAATTAAGGCAACATGTCTTAAAATATGTGTAATAACTGAATTCTGCCAAAATTATTATTATTAATAATTTATTATTATTATTATTATTAATAATAATAATAATGTATTAGTAGTAGTAGTAGTAGTATATGTTAACACATGATAACAATGTTATAAGAAGAAAAAGAAAAAGAAGAAGAATTATTATTATTATTAGCTGTTGGAATAGATTTATTCTTTTAAATTTGTCACATAAACACACAATGTTTTTTGACTGTTTTATGAGAGTTTCTGTCTTTTTAGATTAAACTAGTTGACTCCAAATTTACGTTTAAACATCAGTGAAATTATCCATCCTGCATATCCCTACTTCCGACAACACTCTTTTCTGCCTTTTGCTTCATTGTATAAAAGATGAGCATTATTTTAAGCATAAAAAGAGAAAGAGACGGGGCTACAGTGTTGTTTACAGAAGGTATTAGGGCGTAAAAGAAGCTAAAGCATTAGGCAGAGGAGAAAGAGTGGAAAGGGATCTATTCATTTTCAAGGCATTTTAACTTTTTTGGATGAACAATCAAAAGAGATGAGGGAACACATTGCATGGCAACTGAGGGCAACTTATCGCTGGCTTTGTATTCCGTGCATACCTGTCAAACAGCCGGGGATAACATTAATATTTATAGAAACCAAATACCAGGGTGGATTTACCATACTTTTAAAATCCATTTTCCTCACTTAATGTCCTTATCAGTCTTTCACTACCTTTGTGCTTTCTTTCTGCAGCATTTATATCAGTTACTCACTGCTGTGCTGAACCCAATGGTTTGGAGGCTGGTAGTTGGAAAAGGAGAACAAGAAAGCAAATGGAGCAAACCCTTGTGCAGGGGAGCAAACACAGATCAAGTCTGCAAAATAATTGTGTCTGAGTATTTTAATAATGTTGCATGATGTTGAGCAACATGGCAGAGGGTATTCTCTCCACATTAAATTAATAGAATCATTGGCTATATATATTTATAATATAATATTAATTTAGTTTATGTATTATATATACAGGTATAAACAAATGCCAGATAAAGAAGTAGAAAGAGGGAACAAGGTAAACTGTAATCTGCATGGAAGTTGCCATACTGATGTAGTTTGTCAAACAGGCAGGCCAGTTGAACAGTGCAGAAAAGTAATTGACTTCAGTGCTGCCTCACAGTCAGTAGGATAATAATGAAATGCAGTCCACCAATTTAAATGATTACCATACCTTCCCAGTTCAGCCCCTGTCACACATCTCCTCAACCCTTCATGGTATGAGTAGATATAGCTTGTGAACCCTTTAAATTATTCATAGGTACAGTAATATTAATAGACATGTCTGTCAAATGCTCTGCCTCTGTCTGAGTTTGGACAGATATCTCTTTCATCAGTTAAACATTAATACCTCACAATAAGGTTAGATATTAGACAATCCAACTGTTAGCAGATGTTATAACTGGTTAATTTTGATCAGAGTGCGAATTACACCTCGACATTCAGGGGATCTGCTCAGATCTGCATCTGCTAAGACTCCAATCAGGTTATTCGCAAAATAGCTTTCCGGGGGTCTCCGGTTCTTTCCGGGGGTCTCCGGTTCCTTCTGGAGGACTGAGACAGAGCTACTGTGTCAGTGAAACAGTATGTGTGTGTGATTTAACGTGACCTGAACAGCATTACTCCAGATGGGCTCTATTTAATATAGGAGCGTAATTGAATTTTGGAGCGCTTAACGTGGGCAGGATGTTTGACCCATAGGAATTAGAGATGACTAAGGAGTCAACAGGCGACTGTGGAGAAATGGTGTGAGGGTGGAAGGAAGGAAGGAAGGAAATGAGAAAAGGAAGGAAGAAAGCAATGGGAAGGTAATGGAAGACACATTGACATTTATTTCAATAGAACATTTAAAAACAACACATCCTCTCACTTTTCTTGGTACCAGTCAAGAGCCTGGGAGCAGCATTTTGGACTGACTGAAGACATGATATAGATGATTGAGAAGTCCCATTGTACAATGGGTTACAATAATCAAGTCTAGAAGGGATATCGACATGCACAACAGTCTCCAGATCTTCAAATGACAGAAATTATTTCAATTTTGCAATGGAAATGAGTTGGAAGAAACTGGCTTTTACAACGGAATTGATTTGTCTATCAAATTTCAAATATTACACAAATATGTTTTTCCAGAGTTTTTAAGTTAGCAGATAAACGCCTCAAATGTTTTGTGACAAATTCAGTAGAGTCGGAAGGGCCAAAGACTAAGACTTCTGTCTCTGAGTGATTAAGCTGGAGAAAGTTGACATCCATCCAAATTTTGATATCATTTAAACACTCGAACAGAGATAACAAAGCAGAACAGTTATTGGATTTGAGATAAAGATACAACTGGGTATCATCAGCATTACAGTGGTATGAGACATTGTGCTTCTGAAATCTTAAACCTAGAGGGAGCATATATAGAGAGAAAAGAACAGGGCCTAAAATAGAACCCTGAGGTACCCCACAAGTGATCTGAAGCAGTGGTAGAACAGTTAGACCCAATTCCACAGAAAATGTTCTCTCTTTGAGATATGAAGAGAACCAATTTAAGGAATGCTCTGGATCCCAACACATTGATTTAGACGCTCTAACAGAATTCTGTGATCTGTGGTGTCAATCGCTGCACAGAGATCAAGCAGAACTAATATAGCACAATCCCTTGAATCAACAGACATAAACAGATCATTTGAAACTTTAAGAAGAGCAGATTCTGTAGTGTGTTTAACTCTAAACACAGACTGAAATTCATCTCCAATGCTATTTTCATTTAAAAAAGTGGACAGTTGATGAAGTTTTTTTTTTTATTATTTTTTTAAGACTTTAGACAAAAAGGGAAGTTTTCTGTTTAAACCAGTTAGGAAGGAAGGAAGGAAGGAAGGGAATGAGGAAAGGAAGGAAGGTAAGGGAATGAGGAAAGAAAGAAAGAAAGAAAGAAAGAAAGAAAGTTCAAAGGGACACTAACTGGCCTTTTTTTTTTTTTTTAGACTAAAGCCGCTTTAATAGATCTTGCTAGCTGCTGAATAATTTGAGGTCAGTTGAGGTTAGTTCTCTAGAGAGAAATGTGAAGCAATTTAACCACAAGCCCACGTATATAGCTTTCACAGGCTTTAAATGGCTGATAGCAGCATCTATTTGTGCATGCGTGAGTGTGCTTATGGAATGAGATTATGATGGCGCCGTGGATGGCTGCCTCGGTGTGGAGCTCCTCAGTTTTTTTTTGTTTTTTTTTTTTGTCCTGTGTTTAGTAATCTTTTTCCAGTCAGTTTTACCAGAGACGAACTGCTGAACATTCAACAGCATATACCAGACAATCTTTTCCCGGTTTTCAAATATTCAGACGCTTTGCTGGACATTTTAGTTGGAGGCGCAGCTCTGCTGTTCAAGAGACGCATGCGAGGGAGATGAGCCGGTGCGCTGGTCAAACTCCGTCGCCGAGTATTTCGAACAGCACTGCCGAGTATTCACTTAGCGAATCTCCGCTCTTTTCCTAACAAAACGGACAAACTAAATCTCCTCACCCACACAAACAAGGACTTTTCAACCTCTGCTGCCTTGTGCTTCAGAGATACCTGGCTGAGTGAAGCCATTCCAGTCAGCATGTTACATCTGCCGGGCTTCCAGCTGTTCAGAGCGGATCGCATCGCAGAGTTAACGGGGAAAACGAGAGGCGGTGGAACATGCTTTTACATCAATGAAAGTTGGTGTACAGATGTAACAACGTTAAAGAGGATGTGCTGTCCTAATTTGGAAGTGCTCTTTATTAACTGTAAGCTGTTCTACTCGCCACGGGAGTTTTCCTCGTTTATTCTGGTGAGTGTGTATATCGCGCCAAACGCGTGTTTGAATGCCACGCTGCAACAGCTGGCTGATCAAATCACAGACACGGAACAACAATACCTGGACTCAGTTATTATTATTCTTGGGGATTTTAACAAAGAAAATCTCACACGTGAACTGCCCAAATACAAACACCACATTACATGTCCCACCAGAGACAGGAACATACTGGATCATTGCTACACAACAATAAAGGATGCATATCGCTCTGTCCCTAGAGCAGCTTTGGGACTCTCTGATCACTGTCTGGTTCATCTTCTTCCAACCTACAGGCAGAAATTAAAATCAACCAAGCCAGTAGTAAGGACTGTAAAGAGATGGACCAATGAAGCAGAGCGGGAACTACAAGCCTGCTTCGATTGCACGGATTGGAGTGTTTTTGAGGCTGCAGCCACAGACCTGCCCGAGCTCACAGATACTGTTACATCATATATCAGTTTCTGTGAGGATATGTGCATTCCTACTAGGACTTATTTAAAGTTTAACAGTGACAAACTGTGGTTTACAGCAGAGCTCAGGCAGCTTCGTCAGGCCAAAGAGGATGCTTACAGGGGTGGGGATAAAGTCTTGTACAATCAGGCCAGGAACACACTGAACAAGGAAATCAGAGTGGCTAAAAGAAGATACTCTGAGAGAAGATGAAAAACAAAAGTTTTCTGCTAACAACCCTGCATCAGTGTGGAGTGGCATGAAACAACTCACAAATTACAGGACTCCTACCCCCAACCTTGTAGGGAACCAACAACTGGCTGACGAACTGAACATGTTCTACTGCAGATTTTTGTATAAAAGTACAAAAATACAAGCTCCTGAAGTTTGCAGATGACACCACAGTCATCGGCCTCATCTGAGATGATAATGAGTCTGTATACAGAAGGGAGGTTGAACAGCTGGCTGTCTGGTGCAGTCAAAACAACCTTGAGCTGAACATGCTCAAAACGGTGGAGATCATTATGGACTTTAGGAGGAACACCCCAACACTGACCCCCCTCACCATTCTAAACAGCACTGTGGCAGCAGTGGAGTCATTCAGGTTCCTGGGCACTACCATCTCACAGGAAGTGGGAGACCCACATTGACTCCACTGTGAAACAGGCCCAGCAGAGGTTGTACTTCCTTCGCCAGCTGAGGAAATTCAACCTGCCACAGGCGCTGCTGATACAGTTTTACTCAGCAGTCATTGAGTAAAATGACTGCTGAGTAAAACCCCGCAGAGTAACCCCCCCCCCCCCCCCCTTCAAGATCTATACACTTCCAGAGTGAGGAAAAAGGCTGGTAAAATCACTCTGGACCCCACTCACCTGCCCACTACCTTTTTGAACTGTTGCCTTCTGGCTGACGCTTCAGAGCTCTGAGCACCAGAACCGTCAGGCACAGGAACAGTTTTTTCCCTCAGGATATCCATCTCATGAACAGTTAAATTGCCCCATTGAGCAATAACTATGTGCAATACACAGTTTAGTCTTTTTTATAATTATCCAACACATCCAACCTCTTCTGCCATTTCATTCCTCTGAAAAAAAAAAAGAAAAAAAAAAACAGATTTGTATTTGCACTGTACATAACAGATAAAAGACTGTATTAGATTTTCACTACCTATGTGTATGTGTGTGTGTGTGTGTGTGTGTGTGTGTGTGTGTCTGTACGTATGTGTATAATTATTTTTATTTTTTTATTTTTTTATGATTATTTATGTCTTGCTGCTGTTTTTGTATTGTTGTACACTGGAAGCTACTGTCACCAAGACAAATTCCTTGTATATGTAAGCATAATTGGCAATAAAGCTGATTCTGATTCTGATTCTGATTCTGAGCTTAAAGTACAAACTGTTTGCAACTTTGAGCCTCTTACAATTCTCCAACATATAAACAACTTGATTTGTCCAGCAGAAGAACAGAAGGAGGAGACCATCAAATCGTCACCCACCCTCCGCATCCACAAATGTCCAGCAAGTCAACTTTCTTTCACTCGGCTACTTTTGGACTCCCATTTCCTCTTTTTGGATAACATTCACATTTGTTAGTCATGTCTTGCAGATGATTTCTCTTATTTTCTCTTCTCCTGTTAAGTGGTTGTTGTTGTCAAAGATTGTTGTCCAATCGCCAATAGTGCACTGCGAAGTGGACTTCAAATTTAGCATATACATGCAGCACAATAAGGATTGGACCTATGATGTCTTAAATAATCTCTAGGAAGGCAGCACACAAGGTTTTGTGACACAGCTACTGTGTCAGTGAAACAGTATGTGTGTGTGTGTGATTTAAGATGACCTGAACAGCATTACGTCAGATAGGCTCTATTTAATATCGGAGCGTAATTGAATTTGGGAGCACTTAACGTGGCAGGATGTTTGACCCAGAGGAATAAGAGATGACTAAGGAGTCAACAGGGGACTGTGGAGAAATGGTGTGAGGGTGACGTGCGGTTTTATTTATTTATTTATTTATTTATTGTCTTTTTTTTTTTTTTTTTTCTCTCTTTGCTTTGGTCTTTCTAAACATACAAACACACACACACACTTAGCAGAATCCTCTGGCTTCACACTGTGCCCTCTCTTTCTCCATTTCTCACATCAAACGCTACGTTCTCTGACACCACCCCGCTACGTTCTTTTTCAAAACTAGGCCGATTCAAAAAATAAAGCAAAAGGCAGAGAGATAGTCTTTATCTGATCCTATAAGCTATAATCTTATCTAGCCAAGCATGAAAAATGCTTATTCTCACATCCCCTCTAGTCTTACGTGCAGGGACGCTTGATTACGCCATTAATCATGTACACAGAGAAAAGTAAGAAAATGTGTAGCAGAGAAAAGAGGACACTTCCTGAGCTGGACGTTCTTGGTACCAGGGAAGGATTTATAAGTGTGATGGTGAGTTGTGCTTTCATACATAGACTGTGTCTATTTTCAGATGCATGCTTTTGTATAATTGTTTTGAAAGTGCTTTGCATTGGTCATAGTAAAGTGACTTCAGCTATTTTGATAACTCCACAAGGCTTGTCTACAAAATTGAACTATCCCTTTAATACTTGTGACTATACTTTTGAAATAGTGTTTTAACATTGATCCCAGTGCAAAACCTTTCCTCATAGGCTTCAAGAGGTTTTTTTTTTTTTTTTAACAATATGTCTAAGCTTAACCTGTATCGAACCAGGAACATTTGTCAGCTTCGGCTGATGTAAGAATAATGGACATTCTTACACACACATACGCACAAACATGTCATACATTTTCATTCGTAACAGATAGCTAACACATCTGTTATTGATCTCCTCAGTTAAAAATAGATTGCTTATTAAAAAAAAGATTACGTGGAACATGCAGTTTACTGAAGACTTATGTGAAGAGATGGACAGAATATTAGAAAGAATGTGCGGAATGAATGAAAATAATTAGCAAGAGAGATGTTCTGTTGCTATGACGATGGCTTTGTGCAGGTCAGCGTGAGATAGTAGTTGGTTGTGTGTATTTTATAGTGCAACATAAAAGGGAAATACAGTATATAGATGAAAAAAATGTATGCCCTTGCTTAATTTCTTTCTTAGTCTTTATTTGTACAAGAAGACACTTTAAAGTCTCTAAACAAAACCAAATTTTACATAAATTGCTCATATATTTCCATTGATCACAGCACAATTTGCTAGTAGAATCGTTGGGCTGGAGTGTTTGAAGAAGTGAATTTTACACTGTGCAGGGCTAACAATAATCAAGCATGTCTGTGTTCAGTCAGCTGACTCTAATAACCCCTATAATTTCACTTACTTAACATTTCCCCAAACACTAGGGCTGTTTGTGTTGGATAACTTCATTAAATAAATAAATATGCAGATGGATGGATGGATGGATGGATGGATGGATGGATGCAATTTTAAAAGCCTGCTTGAGTTCACAGAGTGCTAATGTTCATTGCAGCCTTACTGTGGCATTGAACAAAAGAACACTGTACCAAATCAAGCTTCTCTTTCATTTAGCTTCATTAATTTACACAGGGGAAATTAAATGGCTAATCAAGCTCTGGGCGAATAAATAAGTATACTAAAATACCATGGATCTTCCCCCTCAAAGATCCCTGACATTAATTGAGTCTCGGAGGGTGGATCATACAGTGCAATTGCTACCTGCAAAGTCACAAGCAAGCTCACAAGGTTGAAATTCAGAAGTTGAGTTAACACTAGCAGGTGTTCTCCCTTACTTTCTGCTAGTGGAACAATATCAAATATGCATCAAGAAAACGGACACAAAAAATGTGTCATCATTTACTCACTCTTATGACAAAATTTTCATTATCCTTTAAAAGCTAGCAGGTGTTCTTTGTAACCGTCTGCTTGCAAAATAATATCAAAAAGGAATCACAAAAACTTAAGTTATCATGGAGAGAAAATCCTGCCAAATCTTTTAGTCAAACATCTGTCAAACAGATGTGTCAGTGCAAGACCAGGGACTTGGAGAGAATGGTGAAAGAGAGAGAGCGAGAGAGAGAGAGAGAGAGAGAGAGAGAGAGAGAGAGAGAGAGAGAGAGAGAGAGAGAGAGAGAGAGAGAGAGAGAGATGATGCGAGAACTGTAAGGTCTCATTTCTGGCACAATCAAGAAAGATAATTGGGAAAATCTGTTGCTTTATTGAAGATTGTCTGCACCAGTCTGTTTGTTTCCAGTACAATTTCATTAGCGCAAGAGAGACTCTCCCAGGTGCCTTATCAGAAATGAACCTCCAGGTGCTGTATCAGCCTTACCCTTAATATTGGGAGGAGACTTTAATCTTTTGATGGACTCAGTCCTTGATCATAGTGAAGCAAATGTGTGCAAGCCCCCTAGAGCAACATTGACGCTTCACAGTATGTGTAAAAATCTTGGTCTTACAGATCTGGTAGGGTCTATACATTTTTTTCATCAGTCCATAAGATTTATTCTAGAATAGATTTTATATATAAAAATCCTGTTTTCCAACAAATGTTAAAGGCTGAAATCAATGTTTATATGGAGACCAACTGGTCCTCAGTATCCTCTGTGGGCATGGCTTGGGAGGCACTTAAGGCGGTTCTTAGGGGTCAGATCATACAATATGCCTCATTCATCAAAAAATCCAAAGCACGAGAACTCGTGGAGTTGGAAGGGAATATTAAAAGTGCCGAGGCAGAGCTGAAGCAGCGAATGTCATCTGATGGCCTCAGAGAATTGACCCGATTGAAATACATATATAATACTATTTTGTCACAGAAGGTGAAGTTTTGGTTATTCAGGGCAAGACAGTCATACTTTGAGTCAGGGGACAAAGCAGGGAAGCTTTTGGCTAGATATATAAAGCAAAGAGAGTCTTTTCTACCTCAGTGAAATCTGCTGGTGGTGAATTTTTTACCTCAGCCATAGATATTAATAATGATTTTAAAGAATTCTGTCTTGATCTCTATAGTTCCACGTCTTCGTCTACTTTGTGGAACCATTAGATCTCCCTAAACTGACGACTGAGCAAAAAATTATCTTGATTCTAACCTTGGAGGAGTTTGGCGAGGTAATTAAGGCCCTGCCTACAGGCAAGTCTCCAGGGCCAGATGGCTTTGCCACTGATTTTTTTAGATCTTATGCTACAGAACTGGCTCCACTTTTGTTAGAAGTTTATATGGAATAATTAAAGAATGGAAAGCTTCCACCAACCATGACACAAGCCAGGATCAGTCTGATTCTTAAAAGAGACAAAGATCCAAGTGAGTGTAAGTTAACGTCCAATTTCCCTGACCCAGCTAGAAGATAAAATATTGTCAAAAATTTTGGCTAACTGATTAAGTAAAGTTATGACATCTCTTATACATATAGATCAGGTGGGGTTTATTCAGGGCCGCAGCTCTTCTGATAACATTAAGCATCTCATCAATATTATGTGGTAAGTGGCGAATGATCAGACTATGGTTGCGGCCATCTCACTTGATGCTGAAAAGGCGTTTGATATGGTAGAATGGGATTTTCTTTTTAAGATTTTGGAAATATACAGGGTCGGGAACACTTTTATTGGATGGATTAAGTTAATTTATAGACACCTGGTAGCCGTGGTACAAACAAATGGATTAATTTCAGATTATTTTACTGTAGATAGGGGCATCTGGCATGGTTGCCCTCTTTCCCCATTATTGTTCTGTCTTGCCCTGGAACCATTAGCAACCGCGATAAGAAAGGAAGATGATTTTCCAGGGGTGGTGGAGGGAGGTGTGGTGCATAAGCTTTTGCTTTATGCAGATGATGTTTTATTATCCATCTCCGACCCCACTAGATCTATGCCTTGCCTCCACAGAATTATAAAGTTATTTTCTAAGTTCTCAGGATACAGAGTCAATTGGTCTAAATCCGAAGCTTTGGCTCAGACAGCGTACTGCCCAGTAACAGTTTCCAGCCGGGCAACTTCCAGTGGCCCAAACAGGGCATTAAGTATTTGGTAATTTTATTCCCAGCAAATTTGTGTGATTTGATTTAAGAGTTAATTTTGATCCCTTAATAAAAAGGTTTTCGAGCGATGTGGGCAGGTGGGCCTCATTACATTTATCTATGATTGGGAAGGTTAATGTTATTAAAATTAATTGTATTCCAAAATTTAACTACCTGCTACAATCTCTCCCTGTAGATGTCCCCCTCTCTAATTTCAAGCATAGTGAAGACCTTCATTTGGAATGGTAAGCATTCTAGATTACATTTTAATAAGTTACATTAGCCGATTGACAAAGGTGGGCTAGGCATACCCAAGATTTTGTTTTATTATTATGCATTCGGTCTCAGACATTTGGCTCATTGGTCACTTCCACCTGAGAGAGTCCCTCCCTGGTTTTGTATTGAACAGGAAGTTCTTGCCCCTATTTCGCCATTGCAAAGCCTTTCTATCAAACTAACCGGAGAAGTTCAATTACTGACACTGTACTGTTTCTTCTGTGGTTACTTCCTGTTTGAACCATACAAATAGCCATGCTCTTCCATTGTGACTTTGCGAAGTATTGCCAGTTTCACTGCCTTACCAAGCGTTATTTTCATTGCCTGTTTATTTGCTAATTGTTATGACCATTGTGCCTGTTTCACTGGATTACCGTTATTGGATTACTGTTTTGCTCTGTTTGCCTGGTTGGACTCATTACCTGTGTAACGACTACTTTGCCTGCTTCAGCAATTACGTCTCTGCCTTGTGTCTTGGATTTGTTTGCTGATTATAATAAACTTCTTGCATATGGATTCTACCTTCGCCTCCATGTCGAGTCCCTTACAGCATGTTTGTGCAGAAAGGAATGACAATGACTTAATTTAAATACTCAAGACGCAGAGCAATTTCAGTGCTGATTGCACCTGCAAAAATAGATTGCGGGTGAATGAGACGCAGGTTTTTGCACTGAAATATCACACACAAAAGTGTAGCAACTGTTTACTGAATCTGCCCCTGTGTTTCTTTTGCACTATAAAAACTGATCTGTTTGTTTGGAACAACCCGCTTATACCCACCTCAGCAATGTTCCTCAACCAATGGCATAAGTTGGAGGCGTATTCAGAAAGCTGTTTTGAAAGCAAAGTTTATTTTTGCAATTCCGTTTGGTGATGCAAGTAGTACAGAAATTACATACATCAGCTTTAATTTATAGCAGAACATTTTCTCAAATTCTGTTTCTAAAGGAAAAATGACAACACAAATGAAAGCTGCACTTGCAAAGCAATTTCATTGGGTCAATAATATGTTATATCTCCCTGCTGTGCTTTCTTTTTCAATACTGCCCTTTGTTTCTCTTTCTTTTTTTTTTATCGCCTTTTCTCCCAATTTGGAATGCCCAATTCCCACTACTTAGTAGGTCCTCGTGGTGGTGCGGTTACTCACCTCAATCCGGTTGGTGGAGGATAAGTCTCAGTTGCCTCCGCTTCTGAGACAGTCAATCCATGCATCTTATCACGTGGCTCACTGTGCATGACACCATGGAGACTCACAGCATGTGGAGGCTCATGCTACTCTCCGTGATCCACGCACAACTTACCACGCACCCCATTGAGAGCGAGAACCCCTAATCACGACCACGAGGAGGTTACCCCATGTGCCTCTACCCTCCCTAGCAACCGGGCCAATTTGGTTGCTTAGGAGACCTGGTTGGAGTCACTCAGCACACCCTGGATTCGAACTTGCGACTCCAGGGGTGGTAGTCGGCGTCAATACTCGCTGAGCTACCCAGGCCCTTATTTCTCATTCTTTATGCCTTATTCCTACATAAGAAAGAGAAGACTCTATCTCTGTTCTACCTGAACTCAGAGTTCCCCTCACGACCGACTGTAGCAAAACCAAACCATCGGCGGTGGATAAATGAGCCTTTTGCTAAACCTGGATTTGTGAGGCTCAGAGCAGAGGAGTCATGTCCCTGTCATATCCTTCCAGCAATAGACACCGCCTCGCTAATGTGCATTAGCCTCTAAGGGGTGAATAATTTGTTATCTGTGTTGGAGACAGACATCTGCATCTCCAGCTTCTCCTCCCCTGCTTATTTATTTGACTCTTTTCTGGAACAGTTTGGGATAAATGCAGCTGATAGGCACCTGGTGAACTCTTACAGCCCAATCTGGAGACGAAGCCACTGAGCAGTTCTTACAGGAAATAGAGGAGCATTAATATGATAAGACCAAGGTCATAGAGACAGAAAGAGACTGACAAAGGTAGACAAAGAGAAAAAAATTGAAAGAAGGAGAGTGAGACAGAGATGCAGCAATTGCCTCAATATTTGAGAGGAGAACAATGGATCCTGATGGATTCTGTCGTGCCACTTTGTAAGTCGGTCTAAATTTGAACAAGCGATATCTTGGAGAATGGATGAGCCATCAGTCCAAATGAAAACAACCATTGTGCATTTACTGTATGTTTCACCTAATAATTGCATCTGCATAGGGGAAAAAGCATGGATAATGAAAAAAAAAGGGGGGCAGGATGGGATAAATGAGTATATGCAAGACACACAAACATCTACACCCACTTATTTTTTCCGGCCTTTATTTGTACATTAACAGACAACAAACACTTAATCAGATTAGCCCTGATGCCACTGACATTTTTTTTCAAGCCAGCGGCTGGATTCAGCAGTGTGCCAATGTTTTGGCTAATGTGCAACGCTCTTCTCTGTTTGAATTAATTGTCTTAATTATGGCAGCACTCTCCGCTGTGCGTGCACAAAAAAAGACCCTCTGCTGACTCGGAGGTGACACAAACACACACACACACACTTAAAGGGAAAGTTCACCCAAAAATTAAAATTCACTCATCATTTACTCACCCTCATCCCAGATGTGTATGACTTTTGCAGAACACAACTGAAGATTTTTAGAAGAATATTTTAGCTTGGTTGGTCCATTCAATGCAAGTGAATGAGTGCCAAAATTTTGACACTCCAAAAAGCATATAAAGGCACTATAAAAGCAATCCATATGACTCTAGTGTTTTAATCCAGATTTTCAGAAGTGATATGATAGGTGTGGGTGAGAAACAGACCAACATTTATGTTCTCTTTTTGCTAGAAATTCTTCTCCCTGCCCAGTAGGGGGTGATATGAATGGAGAATGTGAATCACCAAAAACACAAGAAGAAGAATGTGAAATTGAATGTTAAAATGGAGATTGACTGAACAGAAAGGTGAATTTATAGTAAAAGAAGACTTAAACATTAATCTGTTTCTCACACACACCATCATATCACTTCTGAACACATGGAGTTAACCACTGGATTCATATGGATTACTTTTATACTGATTTATGTGTTTTTTGGAGCTTCGAAATTTTGGCACATGTTGATTTGCATTGAATGGACCAAAAGAGCTGAGAAATTTGTCTAAAAATCTTCATTTGATTTCAGCAGATAAAAGAAAGTCATACACATCTGGGATGGCATAAGGGTGAGTAAATGATGAGAGAATTTTCATTTTAGGGTGAACTATTCCTTTAAAGATAGTGATATCAGCAGGCTCAGCATGCTGGGAAACAAAGATGAGGCTTGGTCTGCAAAAAAAAAACTAGTCCAAGTGAGCTGCCTACATAAGATTTTAGGGAAGCATAGATGCACTCCCGATGTGAAGGTTGTTCCAAAAGGTAGGTGGCATAATTGCAGTATGTTGTCTTCTATTGGTATTGGTCCCACTTTATATTAGATGCCTTACACCTACTATACTACATTACTAATGTATAATACATGCAATGTATTTATTGTGTAACTACATGATGTTCTGCAAAATTCCCTCAAGATTCACATTTGCTGCCACAGAAGTTGAGGTAAGTTTAGGTTTAGTAATTGGATTACGGTTAGGGGTAAGGGGTAAGGGTTTAAGGGAAGGGTCGGGGAAGGGTTAGGTTTAGGGTTAAGGTTAACAGTGTAACTACATGTACTCCAAATGTAAGTGCAATGCAACAACACGTATGTACATAATAAGTACATTGTATAAAAACTTAAGTACATAGTAGTTAAACACAGTTAATATAAAGTGGGTCCCATGCATTTGTTTGGCTCAATTATAAGGCAGTATATAGGGTTGGCAATCAAGAACTGGTCCTTATAAAGAATGTATGTGTGTTTTATTTTATTTTTAAATTTTTTTTTAATTATTATTATTATTATTTTATTTATTTTTTTACAGTGAAGCCAATTACAGAATGCATCAGTGACAAACATTCATGGTGGTAAATTAGATAAATAAATAAATTATTATTAATACAGCATCATGTTGTTAGCTAGACAACATGCTAATGTCAAACTCTGTTGAGTCAAATTATGCTTTTACTGAGGAGTGCTATGTAGAATGTTCAAAATCAATTACTTATGAGGTTCCATTTCAATCGGGATGCTGTATATGTAGGTGGTCTACAGCAAAGTTAGCTCACTAGTTGCAGGAACAGAGCAACAGAAACACTGAGGCCTCAATTGTATGTCTATATGTGTTGTACATCTTTTGTGTGTTGTATTGTTCTGCAAATAAAAAAAAAAAAAAAAAAAAAAAAAAGCATAATTCAAACAATGTGGAAACACTATACTTACATATATTAGCATACTGCACTTTATACACATATACAATAAGTCTGTTCTCTATGTATGGATGTTTTACTTAATTGTGAACTTTATAGCCGCCCCCACAAATGACAGGAATATCAATAATTTTCCATTTGCACACACAAGAGAGGAGCTTTTCAAGGTCTGTTTTTAAAGTGTGCTATAACTTTTCAAATACCTAAAAAGAGATCCATTACACTGAACAGTTAAAGGGTAAAACAATTCACTTTCAATAAACTAAAAGCACAAGTCATTTTAAGCAGATGCAGAGCAGGGAGAAAGAAAAAAAAAGAAAAGAAAAAAGAAACAACAACAACAAAAAAAGCACTTTGCTTCTGACTTCCATTAGTCTACATTTACATTTGTATGAAACGTTGTCTGGTTTGTAATACGAACAAGTTACATTAAATAAGTTCAACCAAGAAATATGTATTATAATTTAAATTTATTTATTTATGACAAATACATGGCAGGTACCATGCAGGAAAAGTCTGCGGAGAAAGTAAAGAATCAATTGAATTTGTGATTCAAACATTTTCTTACGTCCCAGCTGTCAAGAGAAAAAGCTTTTTCACACTTCATAAACACACACACACACACACACACACACACACACACACACACACACTTTTTTTTTCATGCAGGCAAACAAAAGGACACACTCTAACCAACAGAAGTATTCACATCACAGCCCAGCTCATTTAGACACTCGAACACTGTCATTCTGAGGACAGTATGCAAATGTTCTCAGGTAATTACAGGAGTGGATGTGGAGGGAAGTGGGAGGATGAGACAACACAGTTTCTTTAGAGAAACTCACAACGACCCTGAGAAAGTTGCAATGACAATGTTACTGATTGAGCCTTGTATGTTTGCTGCAACCATGAAGCACAACACCAGATTGTGCTTTGTGCTAAAAGAGGAAAGCAAGGTAAAGGAGGGATGTTTGTAATTATTTTCCATTGCTCTTTCATTATGAACAGCAAATATATTTGGGATGCAGACTTATGTTTTTTTTTTGTTGTTGTTGTTGTTGTTGTTGTTTTTGTTTTGTTACAAACATCACCCTAAGTTGGTTTTGGAACCAGGGTTGTGCTCCATTCAGAACTGAACTGAGAAAGCCTTCTAGATTCGAAATTAATTCCTGAATTTTAATTGAATGTGACTTAAGGCAAACAGAATTGTTATTAGAATTGCAATTTGCAAAAAATAAAATAAAAAGGAAGTAGACTAAAAATGGAATGAAATTACAAGAAATGTAATTAACTGTTTTAAAGGAACAATTTACCCAACAATGAAAATTTTCTACTTTTTAGTCACCCTCAGGCCATCCCAGATGTGTATAACTTTATTTATTCTGCAGAACACAACATTTTTTTTAAGAATATCTCAGCTCCCTAAGTCCACACGAAGCAAGGGAATGGTGACCAGAACTTTGAAAGTCCAAAAAACAAAAAAACAAAAGGCAGCATAAAAATAATCCATATGACTCCAGTGGTTAAATACATACACTATATTGCCAAAAGTATTCGCTCACCCATCCAAATAATTGAATTCAGGTGTTCCAATCACTTCCATGGCCACAGGTGTATAAAATGAAGCACCTAGGCATGCAGACTGCTTCTACAAACATTTGTGAAAGAATGGGCCGCTCTCAGGAGCTCAGTGAATTCCAGCGTGGTACTGTGATAGGATGCCACCTGTGCAACAAGTCCAGTCGTGAAATTTCCTCGCTACTAAATATTCCACAGTCAACTGTCAGTGGTATTATAACAAAGTGGAAGTGATTGGGAATGACAGCAACTCAGCCACGAAGTGGTAGGCCACGTAAAATGACAGAGCAGGGTCAGCGGATGCTGAGGCGCATAGTGCACAGAGGTCGCCAACTTTCTGCAGAGTCAATCGCTACAGACCTCCAAAGTTCATGTGGCCTTCAGATTAGCTCAAGAACAGTGCGTAGAGAGCTTCATGGAATGGGTTTCCATGGCCAAGCAGCTGCATCCAAGCCATACATCACCAAGTGCAATGCAAAGCGTCGGATGCAGTGGTGTAAAGCACGCTGCCACTGGACTCTAGAGCAGTGGAGACGCGTTCTCTGGAGTGACGAATCACACTTCTCCAACTGGCAATCTGATGGACGAGTCTGGGTTTGGCGGTTGCCAGGAGAACGGTACTTGTCTGACTGCATTGTGCCAACTGTGAAGTTTGGTGGAGGGGGGATTATGGTGTGGGGTTGTTTTTCAGGAGCTGGGCTTGGCCCCTTAGTTCCAGTGAAAGGAACCCTGAATGCTTCAGCATACCAAGAGATTTTGGACAATTCCATGCTCCCAACTTTGTGGGAACAGTTTGGGGATGGCCCCTTCCTGTTCCAACATGACTGCGCACCAGTGCACAAAGCAAGGTCCATAAAGACATGGATGAGCGAGTTTGGTGTGGAAGAACTTGACTGGCCTGCACAGAGTCCTGACCTCAACCCGATAGAGCACCTTTGGGATGAATTAGAGCGAAGACTGCGAGCCAGGCCTTCTCGTCCAACATCAGTGTCTGACCTCACAAATGTGCTTCTGGAAGAATGGTCAAAAATTCCCATAAACACACTTCTAAACCTTGTGGAAAGCCTTCCCAGAAGAGTTGAAGCTGTTATAGCTGCAAAGGGTGGGCCGACGTCATATTAAACCCTATGGATTAAGAATGGGATGTCACTTAAGTTCATATGCGTCTAAAGGCAGATGAGCGAATATTTTTGGCAATATAGTGTATCTTAAAAAGTGTTATAATGGGTATGGGTGAGAAACAGATCAATATTTAAGTCCTCTCTTACTATAAATCTCCACTTTCACATTCTTCTTCTTTTATTTTTGTCATGCATATTTATCATGTATATTGCCTCGTACTGGCAGGGGCTGGTAAAAGGTGGAGATTTAAAGTAAAAAAAAAAAAAAAAAAGATTTAAATATTGATCTGTTCTTCACCCACACATATATTGGTTCTAAAGACATCAATTTAACCACTGGAGTCATATGGATTACTTTTATGTTGCATGTATTTGCTTTTTGGCGCTTTATATTCATGGACCTACAGAGCTGAGATATTCTTCTAAAAATCTTCATTTGTGTGTTCATTACTGAATTCTATTATTATTATTTTTTGTTTTGTTTTTTTGTTGAACTTTTGCTTTAAGTTTAGTTTTTAAAAATACATGCTATTTTCAGTATAAATGAGCATACACATAATAGATTGGGTATTTTTAGAAACATTAGATGATATTATTAACCACTGTTTGAAATGCCACCTATGGAAATCTGTGTTAAATGTATATATACTGTATTTCTATATATTTAGTAAATTAATAGTGGAAGAACATAGTGGAAGAACACTTCAGTTCCTTTAATTTAATCTTAATTTAACACTTCAATTCCCTTCTTTTTTCCTTTGTTAGTTCATGTCATCTAATGTATTTTTCATTTAGTTCATGTTATCTAATGTAGTTAAATAATGTAAACAAATCCAACCTTCTTGTAATGTTACTTTTATTTATTTATTATCTGAGAACAATATGGTGTCCAATACCTACAACAACACTGCAGGCCTTACCTAAAATGTCTACTTCAGTCTCTCAAGTCATCAGAAACAGAGGACGAGCACACATCATAATGGTATAGTAGTTTTAATATCTACAATGAAGATGCACGATAAACAAACAAAAAATGATACCAGAAGGACATTGGTTCATGGCATCATACATAAATAATTTTGTTAATAAATACTAGGAGAAGCTACATTCCACTGATAGCCTCCTATTCGTTCGCTGGTAACTGAGTCACCAGTGCTCCAATGTTTAGTGAGTAAAGGTTCTTGCTAGTGCCCAATTTTTTTGTTCAAGAATATACTGATGACATCATAGGGAACTAAGGAGTGAAATGAAAGAGTCAGAAGTCCACACTTCCTGTGAAGGACAGTAAATGTGAAGGTGCTTGAATCCAGTGGATGTTGTTCATGGAAGAACTGACCCTAAGGCCATTCCTCTGCTCTATGTGATGGGCGGTGGCTTGTGAAACGGTTCCTCTAATAAAAGGGAGACTTGGAAACTGACCCAAGTTCTCTAACCTTGAACCCCTGCGGCAAGACTGAAACAAGCCTCTCTCTATCTCGCATGGACACGCATGCATACACACACTCGCTCTCACCTATGCCCAGTCGAGCTTGTCTCATTAATAAACTCTCTCGGGGCTTGGCAGGGTGCAGTGCAGTGGTGGGTTTGCTGTGCCAACAGTGAGCCAATGCTGGGCCACAAACTACTGATGACCCACTGTGCCAGTCTGAGAGCGGCTGACAAAACGCGAAGAATTAAGGTCAAAGCCTAACCTATCTAATGGTGAAGGAGAGATGGAAGAGGAGAAAGAAGAGCTGGTGATGTCTCTGGGTTAAAAACGCACTACAGGTATGAAGAAGCAGAAATGAACGTGACAGTTTGACAAGATAAATTATTCTATCTCCTTCCAACCCACATCTTTCACTTGACAGGAGACTCTAAGTTTGATAACTCTCCTCTACTCATATCAGTATTGCTTTAAAGGGATGTTGTGGGCAAAAAAAAAAAAAAAAAAAAACAGTCTGACTTTAGCTCTTTTGTGGAACACAAAACATTCTGGAAAAACATGCATTGAAAATTAATGATGGATAAGTTAACCATTCTGCCTACCATTTCCTTTTGTGTTCCACAGATTAAATAAAGTCACACAGGTTTGGAAGAGCATGAGGGTGAGTGAATGATGACAGAATGTTAATTGTTGGGTGAACAATCTCTTTAATACTAACCATCAGCAAAGGGGTTTCAAATTTTTCATGGATAAAATACACAAGAGATCTGCTCTCATGATCATAAGATCTACTATGAGGCATTTTTTTTCTGTCTGGCTTCTGCAAATAGCCTGTCAAGCCTCTATAAATTGCACTTCGAGGCTCCTGTTACCCTGTGTTTACAAGATAGGGCCGTTAAAACCAAGACAGACTAATTGCCACTGCTTGTATCAGATAAAATGAGCAATTGCACTGATCTGTAACTTGAGTCATGAAGATAGGAGGGTCCGATAAGAACAATTAATGCTATTTGTTTCACCATCACAGGTAAGAAGCAACACTATTCAGATTTACAACTACCCTGACCACAATCTGGCCACACTTGTGTGTATCGGCTTTCTGGTCAGTAAGTGGAGAGGTGACTGATTTGATCTGGCCTTACCAATGTGTTCAGTTTAAAGCTTTAGTATATTTTTTAAGCGATTTGAATTATGGGGACACTAGAAATGTCCTCATAAACCACATGTATAGCATAATACCCTTGTAATTACCAGTTTGTAAACCCCCCACACATATATCGCTATACCGATATATATATATATATATATATATATATATATATATATATATATATATATATACCAATAAAATTAAGAACATTAAAACAACCTGCCTAAAAAGATGCTATTCTTCTCACCACAATTGTACAGAGTGGTTATCTGAGTTACCGTAGACTTTGTCAATTTGAACCAGTCTGGCCATTCTCTGTTGACCTCTCTCATCAACAAGGCATTTCCACAGAACTGCTGCTCACTGTTTTTTTTTTTTTTTTTTTTTGGCACCATACTGAGTAAATTCTAGAAACTGTTGTGTGTTAAAATCCCAGGAGATCAGAAGTTACAGAAATACTCAAACCAGCCCATCTGGCACCAACAATCATGCCACGGTCCAAATAATTGAGATCACATTTTTTCCCCATTTTGATGGTTGATGTGAACATTTTCCAGAACTTTCCAGAAAATTTTTTAAAGTTTCATTTAATTTCATCATCAAAATGGTGCCTAATCAATACATTCTTAAAACTTTTAACAAGTAAAAATAGAACTTTTCAACATGTCATTGCATTTTTTGCCAAACCTTTATTCAACAGCTGTCTTGCTTGTGATATTTTGATTTATTATTATTATTATTATTATTATTATTATTATTACTACTACTAGTAGTACTACTACTATTACAGTGAATATTACTATACAGTTGTAATATATTTTTATTCAATTTCAGGCATCAATTTCACTCTTCCAGATAAACAGTTCACGACATGGCCCAGTATGACCATTGTAGACTTAAAAGTCATGTCTGAAATCTCATCTCTTTACACTGGCCTTTGAGTCTGACAAATGAAATGTAGGACACAGTTTGGAGTGTTTGTATTAGATTATTGGTGTTTGTGTATGTGGTAATTTTGAAATGTTATGTTTTAAATGTTATTACAGTGAAGCACTTTGGTCAACTCTGTTGTTTTAAATACAATATAAATAAAGCAGAGATTAAAGAGCAAATGCTGTGATTTAATTATATAAATATATAGTTTGCATGTGGTGCGTGGTTCACAGTAGATTAGTGCTGCTCTGTCATCTGATTCTCAATGTCTGTGAAGTTTCTAGTTGATGAGCGGTCGGATTTATTTAACCCTTGTGTGTATTGATAAATGTGTGTGTGTGTGTGTGTGTGTGTGTGTGTGTGTGTATGTGTGTGTAAAAAACAGCAGTGGCATTATGTAAACAAACTGGCATTAAAAGGGTTAAAATCCTGAAAATTAATGAATATTTGGTAGTTATGATCAGGACTGATGCTGATTAAAAAAATAACTAATTGAAAGTGGAAAATAATATTAATATATAATATTATTATGGCAGTTTTTTGATGTGGACATTTTTGTCCTCTAAGGACCTCTGAGTAACTTTATGTATGCAGTTTAAAGTATGCAGCTCGTACACAGTAAGATTGCAGCCTTTAGAGGTTTAATAAACCACACTAGGACATGTCATGATTTTAATTTGATTAATTGGTCATTTCGGTGTACAAGGAGTAACAGAGCACGTGTTCAAAATAAGCCTGTGAGCATTTTAAAGCTGTCGTGTGTCAGTCATAATGCATGTTTATTGTAAATACGACTACTGTGTTGCTTGGAACTGCACCCAAGAATTTTACACACTACTGCACTTGTGTATATGGTTGTGTGACAATAAAAGTGATTTGGTTTGATTTTTGATTTGATTTGTTGGTACCGGGTAGAGTTGGTGCTTGGTTCTACTGGTATTGCAGAAACACTGGTACCGTTACATCTTCTTTATTTTAGTATCGACTTGGTACCGAAGTACCGGTACTTTTGACAACACTATGTATATATATATATATATATATATATATATATATATACATACATACATATACACACACACACACACACTCACCGGCCAAATTTATTTATTTATTTTTTTTCGCTTGTCTACATCTCACATTTCGACTGCATGCATTCATTTTCTCCTCTGTGTTTTACATGGATTATTGTATCAGTCTCAAACCTCTGCTAATCAGGAACCACCACAACAACAGCAAACAGCTGTGTGAGGGAAACAGACACTCCAGCCACTATTGTTAAATGCATTTCGGGGGCTCGAGCGTCTGACATCAGATCAAATTTACAAGTACTGGCTAATGCTAAATGTAGATTTTCTAAAATTGTTATTCATGTCGGCACTAACAATGTCCGGCTTCGACAGTTGGAGATCACTAGAAATAATGTTAAAGAGGTGTTTGAACTTGCAAAAACGATGTCAGACACTGTAATATGCTTAATATTATAGTTAATAAATTATTACAGATCATAGTTTGGATGCACTCTGTTTGACTGAAACCTGGCATAAACCTGATTAATGTATTAGTTTAAATTGATCTACTTCCCCAGGTTATTGTTATAAACATGAGCCTTGTCTAAAGGATTGAGGAGGAGGTGTTGCTGCAATTTACAGCAAAGTTTTTGGTGTTACTCAGAGGACAGGATATAAGTTTAAGTCTTTTGAATTAATAATGCTTAATGTGACATCGTCAGACACAAATAATTTAAAAAAAAAATATCTGTCGTCAGGTCCTATTTAGCAGACCGCTACCACTTTGTCTGTGTAAATAAGGAATTGTCAAATCAAACAAAAGTTAACCCTTACCAGCCGGAGCATTCAAATTTGGGAACAATTATTCCCATGGTTCCTGTCTCAGTATCTTCGCCGTCCAATCACCGATTTTATTTTTGAAAACTGCCAGATACTCATGACAATATAAGCTAAAAGCACATATGATTGGTTAAGGGGTTACTGGACGTGAATAATAAATGTATCGTCATCATCATCCTACATTTGCCTGGGCGGAGCCAGAGAGGATATCCCGGGAGATTACCTCCTGTGTTGGACTTACTGCTTCAAATTGAAAACTGAGGTGATCTTTCGAGGTAAGACAAGTTATTTAACATGTGTTGTCAATATTCTCTATTGAAAGTCAAAACGTTTTAGTTACGAAGCATTTATTTGTCAGAGTAATGCTAGTTATTTCTGGAAAAAATGACATGACCGTCGGCATTCATCGGACAGGCAGCTAGCCTCTATTTTTAAGCCAATTTCTGTGAAACTTGCTAAATAAACATTAGCTAGCAATACTATGCACATTTTTAACTAAATATCAATAACTTTTTTTTTGCCAATTGTGTCGCTTGTGAAAAATCCACCTGAAGTAATGTGAGGCAAAGAGCAGATGCTGTTCAGACCTTTTCTTTTTTTTTTTTTTTTGTTAGATAAGTTATCTAGCTTGTTGATTTTCCCATGTAATAATATATATATATATATATATATATATATATATATATATATATATATATATATATATATATATATATACTTTCTATAATTGAGCAGATCGCCTTACCCATCCATCACACAGACATGATTTTAGATTGTGTGTAGCTTCCTGTTCACAAGGAAAGTGTGAGAGGGCTGTCGGGATTTATGTCACGTGACCGCTACAAGGCTCTTTTAGCAGCTCTACATGTTGTAGACCCTACCACAGAGGATAATCAGGATCGCCTTAGGAAGTTGCATTATCTTATGGACCACCTTTAAACAAAAATGCTAGCAGCTCTTTCAGCCTAACCAAAATCTCGCAATAGATGAACATATGGTCAAGTCTAAAGCTCGGTCAGGATTTAAAAAATACATGAAGGGCAAGCCTACTCAGTGTAGTTTTAAATTATGGGTAACTGCATCAGACTTGGGGTATACTCTTGACTTTAATGTTTGCACAGGTAGTCATGATGGGCGTGTCACTGACTTGTCCATCAAAGTAGTTGAATCGTTACTGCAGCCATTAAAAAATCAGAGCCACAATGTTTAGTTTGACAACTTTTACACATCCCCAGCTCTTATGGTTAAGTTGTTAGAAATGGGAACTAATGCCTGTGGGACATGCAGGGTGAATCGTAAACTGTTTCCTGCAGAATTTAAAGACATCAAAAGATGGGAACGTAAGACAGCTCGTGGGGATATGAGGTGGTGTAGGATTGAGGGGAGTATACTTGTAATTCAGTGGAAGGACACGCATGCAGTTACATGCCTCTCCAATTTCCACAATGCGAATGGCTCAACCGAAATTAATAGGTTTGTAAAAAATGATGGCGACTGGAAAAAAGAAGTAGCCCTCCAGCCCACTGTCATCAGCGATTATAACAAAAACATGGGCGGTGTTGACAGGTCAGACCAAATGGTAAAATCTTACGACGTCCTACAAAAAACTCAGTAGTGGTGAAAGACTCTTTTTTTTTCCACTTCATAGACATTGCCATCATCAATAGTTTCATATTGTTTAAGGAACAGCAACACATTCATGCGGCACAAGGCCGGTGAACTCAATCCAGGTAGATTTCAGAGAAAACCTGACTCGTCAGCTGGGAGGTATCGATATTCACGCAAGTTTCCATTTGCATACACTAAAGCCTGTAGTCCCTCCTTCGTCATCACTCCACACAGCCCATGTCCCTAAATTTGAAGAGTCCTCTAAGAGATGTTGGCTATGCTATTGGAAAAGTAGGACTGAAAATAAAATGAAAGTAGCTTGTTGCGCGCCGGAATGTAATGGCAAAAGACTTTGCTTTGTTTGCGATAGGAACTGTTTTCAGTCTTGGCACTCAGCTGAGTGTGATCAGTTTTGCGAAGAGGCCTAGGTTGGGCTGTGTTTACTGGTGTTGTCATCCTCCCCCTCCCCTCTTTTCTCCCTCTCTTCTCTCCACATGTATTGCAGTTGTTGAGCATTTATGAATTTATATGTATTCTGTTCCTGCACTCTTTATTAAAAATGTATTTACTGTAGATAGTTCGAAAGTTTAATTTTGTATGTTTTGCTGTGAAATTTGTGTGTAATTATAATGTTCAAATAAAGTGTGTGTTTTATTGAACACATAAAATGTATATTTCAGTGTTTGTGTCCTTCAATTTCAGATGCAATCTCAATTTATTATTACAAGGTGCTCAAAAGGAGTATTTGAGGAGTGGTCATGTGAAATGTATATTAACATGCTAAATGTTTGTTTTATTCTGTTTTCCCACTAATCACTAGAATGGTCATAACTTTTAAACAATAGATTATATTTCTAATATGTCTGCTATTCTACATTGCCCACAAAATTATGTATATTTCATACACTCTAAGTCTCCCTCTAGCTTGTAATTAAAATGGTTGAAAATGCAGTTGTCTGATGAAGTATGGTGGCCGGAGAAGATTTTAGTAAAAATTGCTGTGTGAAATCTTATTCATAAAGGATGATTAGCCTTAAATAATCATATATATATATATATATATATATATATATATATATATATATATATATATATATATATATATATATCATTTGAAAGCCCTAGTTCTTCTCTTCAATATGGTATACACAGTTCAGGTGTGTGATGTTATATGAATATAAATATCATATTCTGGCACAGAATGGAATTTTTGGAATTTTGGGCTCAGGCTTTAAAGGGTTAAGTATGGAGTGCCACAGGGATCAGATTTAAGGCCTCTGCTTTTCTCCGTATATATGATTCTCCTGGGAGATAATATCAAGAATCGTGGAATAAGTTTCCATTGTTATGCCGACGATACCCAACTTTATATTTCTTGGAAACCTGACGAAATTTCACAATTTTCCAAATTAGCAGAGTGTATTAATTAAATCAAAGATTGGATGGTTTTTGGTCCAATCTTTGATTGGACCAAAAACATCTAAAAATAAGCAGTTCAAATATAATTTAACTCTCAATGGATGTACTGATACATCATCTTCTACAGTGATGAATTTAGGTGTTATATTTGATACCAATCTGTCCTTTGAAAGTCAAATTTCCAATGTTTGTAAAACAGCATTCTTCCACCTCAGAAATATTGGTAAGTTACGACACATGCTCTCTGTTGCTGATGCCGAAAAACTGATTCATGTGCTCATGACCTCAAGACTAGATTATTATGATGCATTACTGGGAGGATGTCCTGCAATTCAATAAATAAACTTCAACTGGTTCAAAATGCAGCAGTCAAAGTGCTGACTAGAACCAAGAAATTTTATCATATTTAGCCCCATTATTATGGTATGATAAATATTATCATATTAGCCCCATTTTATCATCGTTACATTGGCTACCTGTTAAATTTCATATTAATTAAAAAAAAAAAATGTAACTACGTACAAAGCTTTGAAAGGTCTAGCACCACGGTACTTAAGTGACCTTATACCACGCTACATTCCCTCACGTTCATTACGATCACAAAGTTCTGATCTGTTAATAGTTCCTAGAATGTCCTAACCTAACCCTAACCTAACCTTAACCCTAACCCTAACCTAACACTAACCCCAACCCTAACCCTAACCTAACCCCACAAAATAATCAAAATGAATGAATTAGAATGAGCTTTATTACCAAGTATGCTTACACATACAAGGAATTTGTCTTGGTGACAGGAGCTTCCAGTACACAACAATACAAAAACAGCAACAAGACTTTTAAAAAATAATTAAAATTGAATAAAAAATAGATAAATATTGAAAAGAAAAAAGTATACAGGTGCATCTCAATAAATTAGAATGTCATGGAAAAGTTCATTTATTTCAGTAATTCAACTCAAATTGTGAAACTCGTGTATTAAATAAATTCAATGCACACAGACTGAAGTAGTTTAAGTCTTTGGTTCTTTTAATTGTGATGATTTTAGCTCACATTTAACAAAAACCCACCAACTCACTATCTCAAAAAATTAGAATATGGTGACATGCCAATCAGCTAATCAACTCAAAACACCTGCAAAGTTTTCCTGAGCCTTCAAAATGGTATCTCAGTTTGGTTCACTAGGCTACACAATCATGGGGAAGACTGCTGATCTGACAGTTGTCCAGAAGACAATCATTGACACCCTTCACAAGGAGGGTAAGCCACAAACATTCATTGCCAAAAAAGCTGGCTGTTCACAGAGTGCTGTATCCAAGCATGTTAACAGAAAGTTGAGTGGAAGGAAAAAGTGTGGAAGAAAAAGATGCACAACCAACCGAGAGAACCGCAGCCTTATGAGGATTGTCAAGCAAAATTGATTCAAGAATTTGGGTGAACTTCACAAGGAATGGACTGAGGCTGGGGTCAAGGCATCAAGAGCCACCACACACAGACGTGTCAAGGAATTTGGCTACAGTTGTCGTATTCCTCTTGTTAAGCCACTCCTGAACCACAGACAATGTCAGAGGCGTCTTACCTGGGCTAAGGAGAAGAAGAACTGGACTGTTGCCCAGTGGTCCAAAGTCCTCTTTTCAGATGAGAGAAAGTTTTGTATTTCATATGGAAACCAAGGTCCTAGAGTCTGGAGGAAGGGTGGAGAAGCTCATAGCCCAAGTTGCTTGAAGTCCAGTGTTAAGTTTCCACAGTCTGATGATTTGGGGTGCAATGTCATCTGCTGGTGTTGGTCCATTGTGTTTTTTGAAAACCAAAGTCACTGCACCCATTTACCAAGAAATTTTGGAGCACTTCATGCTTCCTTCTGCTGACCAGCTTTTTAAAGATGTTGATTTCATTTTCCAGCAGGATTTGGCACCTGCCCACACTGCCAAAAGCACCAAAAGTTGGTTCAATGACCATGGTGTTGGTGTGCTTGACTGGCCAGCAAACTCACCAGACCTGAACCCCATAGAGAATCTATGGGGTATTGTCAAGAGGAAAATGAGAAACAAGAGACCAAAAAATGCAGATGAGCTGAAGGCCACTGACAAAGAAACCTGGGCTTCCATACCACCTCAGCAGTGCCACAAACTGATCACCTCCATGCCACGCCGAATTGAGGCAGTAATTAAAGCAAAAAGAGCCCCTACCAAGTATTGAGTACATATACAGTAAATGAACATACTTTCCAGAAGGCCAACAATTCACTAAAAATGTTTTTTTATTGGTCTTATGATGTATTCTAATTTTTTGAGATAGTGAATTGGTGGGTTTTTGTTAAATGTGAGCCAAAATCATCACAATTAAAAGAACCAAAGACTTAAACTACTTCAGTCTGTGTGCATTGAATTTATTTAATACATGAGTTTCACAATTTGAGTTGAATTACTGAAATGAATGAACTTTTCCATGACATTCTAATTTATTGAGATGCACCTGTATGTATATATATATATATATATATATATATATATATATATATATATATATATATATATATATATATATGGCAGGGGGCAACCAATAATCCTCTCAGCAGTCCGAACTGTCCTTTGTAGTCTTCTGATGTCTGGTTTCGTAGCTGAACCAAACCAGACAGTTATTGAAGTGCATCATCCACAGACCTGTTTGCTCGATAAGCAAATTGAAGGGGATCTAGAAAGGGTCCAGTGATGTCCTTCAGGTGGGCCAACACCAGTCTCTCAAATAACTTCATGACCACATTAGCACAGGATCTAAGACATGCAAGTGAAATGCCATCTGGGCCCTGTGCTTTCCTTATAATTTGTTTTCGAAAGACGCGGCTCACATCATCTTCACAGATCTTAAGTGCAGGTTGAGTAGCAGGAGGGGGGAGGAGGGGGGTTGCAGGAGGTGTTGGTGTTTGTGTGAAGTGAAGGTCAGAGTGGGTGTGGGGTGTGAGATTGGGGCTTTCAAATCTGCAGTAGAACACATTAAGGTCATCAGCCAGTTTTTGGTTCCCTACAGGGTTGGGGGTAGGAGTCCTGTAAATCGTAAGTTGTTTCATGCCACTCCACACTGATGCAGGGTCTTTAGCTGAAAACTTATTTTTCAGCTTCTCAGAGTATCTTCTTTTAGCCACTCTGATTCCCTTTATCAGTGTGATCCTGACCTGATTGTACAAGACTTTATCCCCAACTCTGTAAGCATCATCTTTGGCCTGATGAAGCTGCCTGAGTTCTGCTGTAAACCATGGTTTGTCATTGTTAAATGTTAAATAAGTCCTAGTAGGAATGCACATATCCTCACAAAAACTGATATATGATGTAACAGTATCTGTGAGCTTGTCCAGGTCTGTGGCTGCAGCCTCAAAAACACTCCAATCAGTGCAGTCAAAGCAGGCTTGTAGTTGCAGCTCTGCTTCATTGGTCCATCTCTTTACAGTCCTTACTACAGGCTTGGCTAATTTTAATTTCTGCCTGTAGGTTGGAAGAAGATGAACCAGACAGTGATCAGAGAGTCCCAAAGCTGCTCTAGGGACAGAGCGATATGCATCCTTTATTGTTGTGTAGCAGTGATCCAGTATGTTCCTGTCTCTGGTGGGGCATGTAATATGCTGTTTGTATTTGGGCAGTTCACGTGTGAGATTTGCTTTGTTAAAATCCCCAAGTCCGGGTATTGTTTTTCTGTGTTTGTGATTTGATCAGCCAGCTGTTGCAGCATGGCATTCAAACACGCATTTGGCGCAATATACACACTCACCAGAATAAACAATGAAAACTCCCGCGGCAAGTAGAAAGGCTTACAGTTAATAAAGAGCGCTTCCAAATTAGGACAGCACATCCTCTTTAACGTTGTTACATCTGTACACCAACTTTCATTGATGTAAAAGCATGTTCCACCACCTCTCGTTTTCCCTGTTACCTCCGCGATGCGATCCGCTCTGAACAGCTGAAAGCCCGGCAGATGTAACGCACTGTCCAAAATGGCTTCACTCAGCCAGGTTTCTGTGAAGCACAAGGCAACAGAGGTTGAAAAGTCCTTGTTTGTGTGGGTGAGGAGATGTAGTTCATCCATTTTGTTAGGATGAGAGCGGTGATTCGCAAGATGAATGCCCGGCAGCGTTGTTCGAAAGCCCTGCCGATGGAGTTTGACCAGCGCACCGGCTCATCTTCTTCGCCTGCATCTCATAGCACATTTAAACAACACAGCCGTGCCTCCGACTAAAATGTCAAACAAAACGTTTTAATATTCAAAATCCGGGAAAAGATTGACTGGTATATACTGTTGAATGTTCAGCAGTTCGTCTCTGGTAAAACTGACTGGAAAAAGATTACTAAACACAGGACAAACAAAAACAACAAAACAATAGAAGCGCTCCACACCGAGGCGGCCATCCGTGGTGCCATCATGATGTAAAAGGGAGGTAGATCCTTTTCCTATTTGGCTCCTAAGCTATGGAATAGTCTTCCTAACATTGTTCGGGATGCAGACACACTCACTCACTCACTCAGTTTAAGTCTAGACTAAAGACTCATCTATTTAGCCAGGCATACACCTAATTTATCCATCAACTTAAAGTTAGGCTGCTTTAATTAGGTCTGCTGGAACCAGAAATATTTATCATGATCTTAAACTCTGCAAAAATTTGAATGGAATCTACGCTAATATTATTCTATTTGTTTCCCTGTCTCAACCTCGGGATTCATATCCAGCCAGATCCAACTCTGTTCCTGCTTGGTGTCGGACTCCAACGCTACGTGTCTCTGAGTGATGATGACTAAATGCAGCCGGTGCCAGCCAGACATCACTTCAGTCTATTACGATGGACTTCAGAGGATGAACTGATGCCAACTCCAACCATTAGACATGGGACACTTCATATGCCACTGCCTGAACCTTGGACTTAGGATAGACCTCACCGAAATGACTTGCCAGTTGAATTGCTATGCACCTTACTGATCTCTGCCTGCATCACTTGGGTCTAATGATGGACTAAACTCTTAAAATGGAATACAAAGGCTATCAATTATTTGCCAACAAAAGCCAACTAACAAAGGACAATGCATCTATGTGAACTTCTGCAGTTAATCCAGGATGAACTTCAAAGACATTAGTCATTAATCTTACAGTTCATACAAAATCTTTGTTTAAACACTGGCGCTTAACACTTACTTAGTTTACTAATTTTAAACCATGGCTTGCACTGCACTTAAATAACTAATATTGGCATTATATTTGTGCTGTTCAGCCAGAGGGGAACTGGCCCCCACAACCTGGTTTCTCCCAAGGTTATTTTTTCTCCATTAACCAACATCTTTTGGAATTTCGTGTTCCTTGCCACAGTCACATTTGGCTTGCTCACTGGGGTTCTAAATACAATTATTATTTATTTTTATACACAGTTTACAATCAGATTAAATCAAACTACACAATGATGACTGTAAGACTTTATAGATATTACAGTTTAAGTTTCTGTTAATGCATGATTTTCTGTAAAGCTGCTTTGAAACGATGTGTGTTGTGAGAAGTGCTATACAAATAAAAATGTCTTGACGACTTTATTAGGTACACCTGTGCATATACTTATACATGCAATTATCTAACCAGCCAATCGTGTGGCAGCAGTGTAATATATAAAATCATGCAGATACGGGTCAGTAGCATCAGTTAATGTTCACATCAACCATAAGAATGTGGGAAAATGTGATCTCACTGATTTAGACCGTGGCATGATTGTTGGTGCCAGATGGGCTGGTTTGAGTATTTCTGTAACTGCTGATCTACTGGGATTTTTACGCAGTCTCTAAAGTGTAAAGAGAATGGTTCTGACACTCACTGATTCTGCAATATACACTATGCAATGCTGTATTTTGTACATTGTATCATGCTGTTTTATCTTTTTGAACATGTGCTTCCTACAAGCTGCATTCTGTATCGAATTAAGTCAAATTCCATGAAAATATGCTTCAAAAATTCTGTGATTCTGTGTTAATTATACTGTAGTGATTCTGTCTCAAAGTCACACACACACACACACACACACACACACACACACACACATGTTGGTGCAGCTATCATTATGAGGACTCTCCATAGACATAATGATTTTTATACTGTACAAACTATAGATTCTATCCCCTAACCCTAACCCTACCCCTAAACCTAACCCTCACAAAAAACTTTCTGCATTTTTACATTTTCAATAAAACATCATTTAGTATGTGTTTTAAGCGATTTAAATTATGGGGTCACTAGAAATGTCCTCATAAACCACATTTAAAGCATAATACCCTTGTAATTACCAATTTGTAACCTAAAAAGTCCTCGTAAACCACTTAAACCTGCCCCCCCACACACACACACGTTGGTGCGGCTATCCTTATGAATACTCTCCATAGACATAATGATTTTTATACTGTACAAACTACAGAGTATATCCCCTAACCCTACCCCTAAACCTAACCCTTACAAAAAAACTTTCTGTATTTCTACATTTTCAAAAAACATAGTTTAGTATGTTTTGTTTTTTCTTGTTTGTTGTTTTTTTACGTGATTTGAATTATGGAGACACTATAAATGTCCTCATAAACCACATTTATAGCATAATACCCTTGTAATTACCAGTTTGTAACCTAAAAAAAATGTCCTCGTAAACCACCCAAACACGCCCGCCCACACACACACACACACACACACACACACAGTCTTTTATGATAATCCTTACAGAATAAAAGACACCGGAGTCATTTTCCACTGACTCACTCCTGCCTTTACTGTGTGACATATAAAAGATGGTTTAAATTCACAAAAACAAACAGGGTAGATAATCTCATGCATCATACATGACCCTGATTCCCATAACACCTACATTAACAGCTTTCATTTTGCACGCCTTCATATAGTAAACAAGGGGGCACAATAAACTGGGGAGAGATCGACGTTCATTTTCACCCATCAAAGTGGTGTGCAAGCAACCACGCTGGAACATGAGGTTCTGCACCGGGGAGGTATGACTTATTTATAAATGTTGACAAAGAATATTTATGGAGCTCTGAGCTCTGAGCAGGAAAGCGATTAAAACTGCACGTTTGGTGCTGCTGCTAGGATAAAGACCAGAGGAGGAACACTGACAAAGACTGGCGGGGAATTCACACTTGTGAGGCAGCCATGCGTGAGAGAGCGAGAGAGGACCCAACAATGGCAGGCATCAAAAGATTTCATTAAGCCTCCTGGTGGCAACAGCTATTGAATTTTGGTAAATGTATGTAATACATATGTATATGGGTCAAAATCATTTAGTGAGCAATGCAGACAAATTATTTTGGTCTCCCAATACAGCACAGAAATGTCTATGACATAAGAGGGGACTTGGAAAAAAGAAACAGTGGGGTCCAAAAGTCTGAGAACACATTGGAAATCTGAAAACCAACCAACCAACCAGCCAGCCTGCCAGCCAGCGAATCAGCCAACTAACTAACTAAATGAAACCACCCAACAAATTAACTAAACAACTAACTATTAACCAACCAACAGCTAACCAACTAACCAACCAACCAAACAAACAAACAAAAGACACCACCACTATATATATACAAACTCAGCAAAAAAAAAACAAAAAAAAACCCACTGTATTTTAAAGATAATTTTGTAAAAATCCAAATAACTTTACAGATCTTTATTGTAAAGGGTTTAAACAATGTTTTCCATGCTTGTTCAATGAACCATAAACAATAAATGAACATGCACCTGCGGAACAGTCGTTAAGACACTAACAGCTTACAGATGGTAGGCAATTAAGGTCACAGTTATAAAAACTAAGGATACTAAAGAGACCTTTCTACTGACTCTGAAAAACACCAAAAGATAGAAGCCCAGGGTCCCTGCTCATCTGCATGAACGGGCCTTAGGCATGCTACATGGAGGCATGAGGACTGCAGATGTGGCCAGGGCAATAAACTGCAATGTCCATACTGTGAGATGCCTAAGACAGCACTACAGGGAGACAGGAAGGACAGCTGATCATCCCCGCAGTGGCAGACCACGTGTAACAACACCTGCACAGGATCGGTACATCCGAATATCACACCTGCGGGACAGGTACAAGATGGCAACAACAACTGGCCAAGTTACACCAGGAACGCACAATCCCTCCATTAGTGCTCAGACTAGTCACGTTTTGTCTCACCAGGGGTGATGGTCGGACTCACGTTTATCATCGAAGTAATGAGAAATACACAGAGGCCTGAACTCTGGAGCGGGATTCATTTGAAAGTGGAGGGTCCGTCATGGTCTGGGGCGGTGTGTCACAGCATCATCGGACTGAGCTTGTTGTCATTGCATGCAATCTCAACGCTGTGCATTACAGGGAAGACATCCTCCTCCCTCATGTGGTACCCTTCCTGCAGGCTCATCCTGACATGACCCTCCAGCATGACAATGCCACCAGCCATACTGCTTGTTCTGTGCATGATTTCCTGCAAGACAGGAATGTCAGTGTTCTGCTATGGCCAGCGAAGAGCCCGGATCTCAATCCCATTGAGCACATCTGGGACCTGTTGGATCGGAGGGTGAGGGCTAGGGCCATTCCCCCCAGAAATGTCCTGGAACTTGCCTTGGTGGAAGAGTGGGGTAACGTCTCACAGCAAGAACTGGCAAATCTGGTGCAGTCCATGAGGAGGAGATGCACTGCAGTACTTAATGCAGCTGGTTGCCACACCAGATACTGACTGTTACTTTTTATTTTGACCCCCCTTTGTTCAGGGACATATTATTCAATTTCTGTTAGTCACATGTCTGTGAAACTTGTTCAGTTTATGTCTTAGTTGTTGAATCTTTTTATGTTCATACAAATATTTACACGTTAAGTTTGCTGAAAATAAAAGCAGTTAAAAGTGAGAGGACGTTTCTTTTTCTGCTGAGTTTATTTATATATATATATATATATATATATATATATATATATATATATATACAGGTGCATCTCAATAAATTAGAATGTCGTGGAAAAGTTCATTTATTTCAGTAATTCAACTCAAATTGTGAAACTCGTGTATTAAATAAATTCAATGCACACAGACTGAAGTAGTTTAAGTCTTTGGTTCTTTTAATTGTGATGATTTTGGCTCACATTTAACAAAAACCCACCAATTCACTATCTCAAAAAATTAGAATATGGTGACATGCCAATCAGCTAATCTACTCAAAACACCTGCAAAGGTTTCCTGAGCCTTCAAAATGGTCTCTCAGTTTGGTTCACTAGGCTACACAATCATGGGGAAGACTGCTGATCTGACAGTTGTCCAGAAGACAATCATTGACACCCTTCACAAGGAGGGTAAGCCACAAACATTCATTGCCAAATAAGTTGGCTGTTCACAGAGTGCTGTATCCAAGCATGTTAAAAGGAAGTTGAGTGGAAGGAAAAAGTGTGGAAGAAAAAGATGCACAACCAACCGAGAGAACCACAGCCTTATGATTGTCAAGCAAAATCGATTCAAGAATTTGGGTGAACTTCACAAGGAATGGACTGAGGCTGGGGTCAAGGCATCAAGAGCCACCACACACAGACGTGTCAAGGAATTTGGCTACAGTTGTCGTATTCCTCTTGTTAAGCCACTCCTGAACCACAGACAACGTCAGAGGTGTCTTACCTGGGCTAAGGAGAAGAAGAACTGGACTGTTGCCCAGTGTTCCAAAGTCCTCTTTTCAGATGAAAGCAAGTTTTGTATTTCATTTGGAAACCAAGGTCCTAGAGTCTGGAGGAAGGGTGGAGAAGCTCATAGCCCAAGTTGCTTGAAGTCCAGTGTTACGTTTCCACAGTCTGTGATGATTTGGGGTGCAATGTTATCTGCTGGTGTTGGTCCATTGTGTTCTTTGAAAACCAAAGTCACTGCACTCGTTTACCAAGAAATGTTGGAGCACTTCATGCTTCCTTCTGCTGACCAGCTTTTTAAAGATGCTGATTTCATTTTCCAGCAGGATTTGGCACCTGCCCACACTGCCAAAAGCACCAAAAGTTGGTTAAATGACCATGGTGTTGGTGTGCTTGACTGGCCAGCAAACTCACCAGACCTGAACCCCATAGAGAATCTATGGGGTATTGTCAAGAGGACAATGAGAAACAAGAGACCAAAAAATGCAGATAAGCTGAAGGCCACTGTCTAAGAAACCTGGGCTTCCACACCACCTCAGCAGTGCCACAAATTGATCACCTCCTTGCCCCGCCGAATTGAGGCAGTAATTAAAGCAAAAGGAGCCCCTACCAAGTATTGAGTACATATACAGTAAATTAACATACTTTCCAGAAGGCCAACAATTCACTAAAAATGTTTTTTTTATTGGCCTTATGACGTATTCTAATTTTTTGAGAGAGTGAATTGGTGGGTTTTTGTTAAATGTGAGCCAAAATCATCACAATTAAAAGAACCAAAGACTTAAACTACTTCAGTCTGTGTGCATTGAATTTATTTAATACAAGAGTTTCACAATTTGAGTTGAATTACTGAAATAAATGAACTTTTCCACGACATTCTAATTAATTGAGATGCACCTGTATATATATATATATAAAACATTGAATCATCACTAAGCTATTAGGAACAAAAATAATCCAACAACAACGAAAAGCCTATAAGCTCTCTGCCTTTTCCAAAAACATATTTTATCCTCCAATATTTTCTCTGTGCATATCACTCTCGCTCTATTCCTCTGATTTCTGATTGAAAGGTTCCACATGGTTTACCCCTACAGCCCTGCATGCATTTCTCCAACACCACCACCCCCACCCCACCCCACCCCCCATTCCATCCACTCGGGGCACAGGATGAACTGCATGCTCCATCACCCAGCCACGTTCCCCTCTGCATCCATAACGCTAACATACTGTATGTAGCCCACTAACAGAGTTAGAGCCCTGCTCCTCAGATCCATGTCTGCCCATTTAACGCAATTATACTCGATTCCACAGCTACATCCACCTATCAATGTCAATTGCGTTAGTCGCTCTCACCGCAAATGGCTCTTAGGGGTGGGGCCATGGTTGGGTAGCAAGCTGAATCTTGGTAGGGAGGGGAAGTGCTATCGTAGCTAATATGATGTGCATGAAGCTCTGAGAGCTTTTATTACATGAATTTGTCTTTGGTTAATTCCATCTCATCCCCTAAACATGAGCAAGCCTAAAAAAACAACAATTAAATCTCGGGTAGCTGCATTACCTCGGTGGAGAATGCCGTGGCCTTGTGGCACAAACGCGCATTCACATGTAACATTGTGTGTCCCAGGCCCAGCTTGCATGGTGGGTGATGTGATTCGTGGCACGACACCTCTGAAACGTCCTTAATTGAAAGTGAGCATGACTGTTGGCAGACAGTAGTTTCCCTGCTTTATTAAGGGAAGCACACAATAAAGATGCAGAGGGAATGCTGACGTCAAGTGAGAGCAGAAAGCTAATGCATAAGATAGACACAAAGATTTAAAAATAGGCTTGTTTGTTTCACAGTAGTGATTATCAGAAGAACACAACGTGCATGACTAAAAGCCAATGAGGCCTGTTGACCTGTCATGAGTCATCAAATTGTGATTCCACGTGACTACCTGGTCAAGTGTCTGGAAGATAACAGATAAATCAACCAATCTGGCAACCAATCTTAAGAGATGAACAATCTGACAAACAGTGACATTTTGTAAAGATTGAGCAAAATTATATGAAATATGTATATCAGTGCTGTCAGGCGATTATTATTATTATTTTAAATCATGAATAATCACATTATTTTTCATAGTTAATCATGATTAATCACAGATTTTGAAAGTGCTGAAATTTGACTACTTATTCACTAGTCAAAATGCATCAAGTTCCTTCTCAGGAAGAAAAACAAAACAATATGCAACAATAAAGTTTATTAAAATGTTCCTTAAACAGTATAAAGATAGAAATGTACTAAAACAGCACCAATTCAAGTTAAATTAAAAGTTTCCCAAAGTGTAAGTTGGATTTGATAAATTAAAAGAACTAGTCCCCATATGTTGTCTATTTGTTGCAATGCACAATAAATCTCTTAAACACTAATCATCCACAATAGTAATCAGCTGGAAGGCTGTGGCAATACACTTTTCTACAACATTCGTGAAGCCGCATTCACATGATTCGCATCAGGGCTCAATGCAGCTCAATCATTAGCTGATGCCTTGAAAGATCAGCAGCAACTGGGTGAAAATTGAAATTGTTTGAACACTGAGAAGTTCATCGGCAGACTTGCTTCCGCTGGATAATTATAATAAGCTAGACAGCTGCAGTGGTACATCATCAGTGCTATGCAACGTGTGGTTGGCTTTAGATTTAAGACTTGACATGCTTCTGTGGTAAATAAATTCTGTCTTACAAATTATGCAAAGCACTTTATTTTTGTAACCAATCATATCTTAGTTTGTCCTTTGTAAGAGGTCCTTTCTCCATTACTTAATCATTGTTGACAAACACTTGCGGAATCAGTGTTGTGTGTTTGTGGTGTGTACATCAGTGTAATTTCCCCAGACATACAGCAAAGTTTCCAGCCTATTCCAACCAGTGTTTAGAACTCACATGGAGCTGAATAAAATGTCAGAATCTAATGCCAAATTGGTAAATGTGTTAATAGTGTAAAAAAAGGAGAACAATTAATAAAAAAAATAGAGCTGGGCGATATGGCCATAAATATTATCACAATAGTGTTTTTCATATTGTTCGATATCGATATTTATCACAATATACATTCACATTTGCACATTGCACTTTTTTATTTTTATTTCCAAGTTGGCAGAAGAAAAGTAGAAGAAGAAATTTAAATATTTAATAGAGTTCATCAATTAAGTGCAGTTGGATATGCATGTTAAAAGATCATCTGTTTGTTTTGAAGCATAATGACAGCAGTCCAGTATTTGTTTGAATATTTTTTAAATTTTTATGATATATTTTTATATTTCTTTACAATCAGATACTCAAGTATGGGGGCACAGAAGCCCTTGTGACTGAGGAATGCTACTGTATGGGGGTTCAGAGGTATCCCCTGAGAGAAAATGTAGAACTAAGTTTTTAGCAGAATGTAACCGAAAGTGATTTTCAATTGTTCTGGAGTGAATACATACTGGTAACCGGTTATTAACAGGTACCTGGTTAATTTTGTTCAGATATTTATTTATTTATTTATTTATTTATGAAACCAAAGGTCAAAGGGTTGATCACAGTAAATTTTTGGAACTGCAATTCATGTTGTCGAAAAAATTCAACTTGCTTTGATTCGGAAGGAAACTGTTGCATCACATATTTCTTTGCCTAACTGATGTAGCATTCTATGAATTAAGACCTTTTTAACAATGTAATATATTAGGTGCAGAAGAGTGAACAACTGCTACGCAATATAACTTGAATCTAGAAAACCCTACCTTTTAATTCTGGAATTCCTCAACATCATAAATTAAAAGATTCAGCTCGACTAGGCACCAAGAAATCTAGTGGAGGCCTGCCTTTGGACGATAAAATGGTCAAAGAGATTGAAACAGTATGATTTAAAATAAAAAAGGTCTTTGGTCAGAGAGGCCCCTCAACCCATGGGATGGTGACATGGGGCAGACTCAGCATGACCTTCTGAACTTCCACACAGTGCTAAAGCAGGTTTCCTTGTAAAGACCCTCGTGTTTGCACGATTATAATACTAGGACATCTCATCTTAATCCAGGAAATTTTCACACAAAGTCACAGTACTTTGCTGAGTTAACCCTTTAAAATGTACAGAATGCATTTGGACCCAAAATGTACACAATACCTCGCCTTGCAAGATAATTCTGAACATGACTTCATGACCTGTGATCACTTTTATAACTGACAAATTAATGATTATAGCCTGATGTACCTTTTAAAATATATGTAGTGATTTGTAATCACTTATAACTGATAAATCAATGATTATAATCTTTAATCTTATATTATTCATATCATTTTACTAAGAATGGTAACTATTCAAGGCTTAACCTGATAATATACCCTGACAATCAGGTTTCTCATAACGTGTAATGTATTATCCATGTTGTAAAACTAAGTAATTAACCAGTATGATTTGTAATCAGGTATTTTCATGTTTTGTTACTTACATGTGGAATATTCACGAAAGTATGTCATATTTAGTATGTAAATGCTTGCTTAAGTATAGAATGTTGATGACAACGAATGTCATGTCTCTTGCACCGTTTTCAAGATATAAAAGTTCATGATTAAACATGCACTATTTTGAGCAGGAAATTTGTGAGAATCCTCCACACAAAGGACTGTAAATCAACTTTGAATAGGACAGAACAGTTGACCTGTGTCTATGAAAAGCCACTTCTGATTGGCTCAGGACACCTTTGAGGTGTTGCCAATCTCAATTCAAAACTCTGGTACCAAGGAAGAACTCTTCAGTCTTCCCTCTCTTCTTTGGCTCTCTTCTCTGCTCTTCACTTCCTCTGCAGATCCTCATGGCATGCAACCTCCATGCCATGTAGAGTCCAAGGAAACTCGGTTCCCGAGGAAGCCTCTCACTCTCTGCTCTTTTGTTCACACACACAACGGGAGTCACGAATCTTGCGGAAGGCCTCGCTTCAAAGCCCTGCCTCATCATCCATCGACGCATCAGGCAACAGACATCCATGATCTAACAGAGGTCCAAAACATCGATGGAACAAACTTTCTACAAAGAGCCAAAGAACCAAGCAATGCAAGAAAACGCAACGACATGCAAGTACATCTCCAGACTTTTGCTGAAAGTGCTGGTGTATTATTTAAATACTTTGTGTAATCCGATTGCAAATCAATTTAGACTCAAAGAAGGATAAATGGTTCTTAAGACATTGTCTACAGACTCCATAAATTCATTTTCTCTGTATTGAAAATTTCTTTCACATTCTGTCACTTTACTCACCAACCTGTATCATGTTTGTATGTGTTAGATTAGTTTTATGTTTAAATTAGCAATAAAGTTTTTGTATTCAAAGATAATTTGACTGTGGTATATTCTGATAAATAATCAAAGATCTTGCTTTAAAGCTCATACCGAAAATATGTGTGATATTATTTTCAATAAGCCATGAGAATAGTATTACTCCAATAAGTGAATTAATCATAATTCCCTTATTAAAGCTAATTCCTTACAATAGAAATTGTGAGCGGATACAACGAGACAATGTAGTACGATTTTAATGGTGGAGAATTTTATTCAAACAAATAATCTAATTATTTGTCATTTATCTTTCTTATAATGGTGGTTGAACGTGACTAATTCCATTATACATTTCCCTACAACAACTATGTATAAACACTGCATATAGTATACGTGCATGGTTAATCCAGAAACAAGAAAAACATTATTAGAGGTAAAAAAGTTTCCAAGTCTTCACTGAATTATTGTTAGATATGCATTAATACAGATTTGATGCTGCCGGGTTTTGACTCAGAAGCAGATCTGTAATTAAAATTATACTTAACTGTTCATTAACTGTATGCTTGTTATGATTTCTATGCGATAAATCCACCACACTGGAATAAATAAAAATAATAATTGCTTATTTTGGTGAGGCAAGTGGCTTATTTTGGGCTTGTTTTTCCAGACCATGTTGCTTGTTTCCTTGTGAGATCTGGCAACACTGCAATTGGTATTTCACCCACCCCTTAGTGCAGAGTACTGTCATTTCTCACAAATTTAGAATGTCCAATTCCCAATGCGCTCTAAGTCCTCGTGATGGCGTAGTGACTTGCCTCAATCCGGGTGGGCGGAGGACAAATCTCAGTTGCCTCAGCACGCCCTGGATTTGAACTCGTGACTCCAGGGGTGGTAGTCAGCGTCTTTACTTGCTGAGCTACCCAGGCCCACTAAATAGAATGTTATTAACCATTATTTTATATTGTTCTAACTGGTAACCTTTTATAAAGGAGGCTGCGGAACTTCTGAACTGGAACAAAAAAACAGTTTTTGCCGAAATGAAATGCATTTATTTTGTAGTCCCTGTAGGAGAGAAACCGACATTTTGAGAATTGTGTCATATGATGGTCTTCTTGTCTTGTTCAGTCTTTCTCTGAAGAAAATAAATTTGCAGGGTGTATTTAAGTATACCAAAAAACAACACATACTTCACTGTTTAAAATAACTTTCCCTCCCCTCATAATGTGAATCACATGTCTCAACTTACATACGCAACTTATATAAGGCTTACATATGCAACTTATATAAAGCTTGTAATACAAATGATCAATAATACTACTAAATGATCATGAATACTAATAATAATTAATAATACTGATAATGATTAATAATACAGATCATCATGAAAATTTAGTCTACTGTTTATTTTTTTAACATGCTGATTAATAAAGCTAAATTTAGAAGGAAAAACTTTATGGTATAAAGGCGCTTTGGAACCACGTTAACTTAAGAACCGCCTCATGCATACTCACATGCGGGGAAAACAGGCAAACCATTCAGAGTGGGACAGGGCATAAAAAATTTAATCGATTGACAGCTCTAATATAATATAAAGGGGATAAGCTAGATTGTTTAAACCGCTCCTCTGCTGAAAAAAAGATTAAAAAAAGATCCATTAAGACCAGCAATTCCCATGCTGGTCCAAGCAGGTCTATGCTGGTTAGTTCAGCTTTGGTGCTGGTCTGAGCTGATGAACCAGTATACCCATTTACCACGCTGTTCACTAGGAATACTATGTTAGTGAGAGAGGACTAGCTGGACTATATGTGGTGGGCTATGCTCACATCTTTAATTTGCCATATGGAGATTGTGATGTTTTTAATACTTTATTTTACTCCTGAAAAAAAAAAAAAAGGAAATATAACACTAAATTATTTTTTTAGAATGTATATATATATATATATATATATATATATATATATATATATATATATATATATATATTAACAATAAATCAAACATTAAAAAATAAAAAAAGTTCTAAATAAATGATAATTTTTATGTATTTATTTATTATGTTGGATTATGCCTCTTCATTTTAAAGAGCATGGCTACTTCCCATTCATTTTCATAGTGGTTTTTACAAGAAATAGCCATCTTCATCCCTTATACAGGGGAGAACATGCACACACTCATCAACACATTACAGATTATATTCACATTTTTCATACTGATACTGACAGCAAAAGAAAAGCTGAATGACCAGGGGGTTACAAGGTAATGAATGAGACTGGCCTGTTTGGATTCTCATAGTCAGGCCTTTAAACCCCACTAACCCCGAGACTGAAACACACTCGGACAGACTCAAGATACAAACAAACAACCCTAAAATGAAATGGGTGAGAAAGCCATTTGGCCTGAAGCAACAAATATAATAGTAAAACAAGAGAGAACCAGAGGGAGAATAAGTGAGAACGAGACACCTTCCAAACACATCCACACAAGCACATTCAACACAAAAAAAACATTTTCAAGCACACAGAATATTCATAGATGGTGTGCAAAATTCTCACAAATTTTACGTAGACATGGGTTCATATTTTCTAAAAATTCATAGAGTGAAAATGACAGAAAATGACAGCTGGTAAGAGGATAGAAAATGACACATC
Source organism: Myxocyprinus asiaticus (assembly GCF_019703515.2). NCBI lineage: Eukaryota > Metazoa > Chordata > Actinopteri > Cypriniformes > Catostomidae > Myxocyprinus > Myxocyprinus asiaticus. The sequence goes on from NC_059351.1 coordinate 42,485,017, forward strand.
TCCCACACAAACAAGACTCCCCTGACTCGAAATGCAACGTGAAGACCATTTTTACTCTCATCAGCACTCAGTGATGAAGCAGCACTGCAGACAACATGGAGTGATTTATCATCATTCTGATCCCTATTTCATTCCCCTGATTACTGCAGGCAGCAAACATGAGGAGCAAATTACTGAAAATGTTGGGGAATTATATCTCCACTTTGCTCCTACCCTGCTAAATTATGTTGCATAGTGCTGCTAAACTAAGCCCTTTGATAATGTACAAGAAACAATTTTGTTTTTAACCCACAAACATGCTCTTTTGAGGGGGAAGGGAGGTACAGAAATCACATTCACTTTCACAGTTCAAGTCCACCAATAAAGCCAGAAATAAAAAAAAAATAAAATAAAATGTATCATGACCGAGAACAGAAAATAAAAGAAATCTGCCTCTCCCTTGCATCCTTCCCTCCTTGTATTACTGTTGCAAGGCCGAGGGCCAGCGGGCAGGCATGTGTCCTTGTAAAGGAAATTGGAAGATAAAAGGTCCCTCCTTGAGAGTTCGCAACTCTGTGTTCTCTCACTTTTCTCATTACTAGCTTTGGATGGTTTGGGAAGTTGCAGAGGATCAACTAAAGTCAACGGTTCCTGCTATCCACACAGAATCCATCTTTAATTGAGGCACATGAGATTTTGGGACCTGGGCAGGAGATGCACTTGGAATCCAAAGAGGCAATACACCCCCTATCTTCAATAATACTGTGTGGCAGCGGGGGCGTGGTCAAGCGTCCGTCCGGAGAGAGAGAAAGCGGTAAGGGCGCTTGCACCTGAGCTAGATTATGTGTAACACCTGTCTCTAATTCCAGTGAGCATGGGCAGAGCAGCATATAAGCAGCCACACCACCAGCAGAGAGTGAGAGAATCTGGCACAAGGAAGGCCACGGTGTTCCTGAAGCTGCTACGTTTAATCTGTTATGTTTGTGAAGCTGATGTGTTTAAGTTACTAGTACCTGTGAAGCTAATGAGTTTAAGTCTACGTGCCTGTGAAGCTGACGAGTTTGTGAAGTTGTAAGCATTGAAGTGGCCAATAAAAAGTCCTTCCTGAGCCTGGAAAAACCTGCTTCCCTGTGTTCTCCTTCCCTTCTGTTTGTGAGCTGTTACATTCTGGTAATACTGGTTATGCTGGTTAGTGCTGGTCTTGCTGGTGGATAAGCAAAACTCAGCTGGGTAAAGTCATTCAGCATTGTCTTTCTGTTGAAGGTGGTAGACCAAGGTAGTCTTGCTTATCAAACTGGAGAAGAAGCCTGGTGCTTGGACTGGCATCCAAAACATAATGTATTCTGTTGACCAGCAATGTAGGTCTTTGCAACAAGTCTAAGATCTTCCCAGGAGATTTCTGAGCTCTAAAACAGTATGACAGGGTGCTTTTTGAGTTAATGTTTGTGTATCTGGAATGAGGCGGTATTTGAGGTGTGTACTTTGATTGAGTGTCTCTCACTGGCAGAGCAAAACAAGCCAGGGGCATTAGGAGCTGACAGATGGAAGGGAGGGCACAAGTCGCCATGGGAAACAGCTGATGGATTGCCCTGTACAGGCCGCTTAATAGGGTGTAAGTGCTGAATATGGTTGGAGAGAAGCTCTCGATGAGGAAGTAGAAATTAGGAAAGAGCGTTGCCGAATAAAACAAAAAGAAATCCGAATCTCCTCAAGGTGGTCTTTACATAGAGGTTACCTCAGAGAACTACAAAATCCAATGAGAACATTAATTACAGGAATTCAGTTTATGCGTAGCACAAGATCATCATTCAGTCAAAGAAAGAGTCGACTGGTGAAAAAACATCATAGCTGGTCAGTAGCCTATGCAGTATTTTGGATATTGGTCTTCAAAAGGTTTCTTAGCTAGCAAAACCAGAAATAATGGTCAACTAGTTTTATCAACTTAGTTTTGCTGGTGAACAACATAGCTATGATGTTCCATGAGGTAGATCAGTGCCAAACCAGCATTAAACAGCATAAACTAGATTGCACCAGCATGGAAATGTATGCTAGTCCAAAGTCCAACATATACATCGGTTTTCCGTGTCATGCAAATTCCTTTATCAGCATTATTTATTATTTATAAGCACATAGTGTGCATACTGTTCATCTGTGCATATGGCCTGCATGCACAACTAGTGTTGACTGTACTAAAGAGTATTGCAAAGCAGTCATAGTGTGCATGAAGCGAACACATCCATATGGTCAAAAGAGTACACTTTAAAAAGGCTACAGCTATTGACTGTGCAATAGATGTAATAACGTGGAAAAAACTAAGTGTACACTAGCCTTTGGCTGGACTTTTCAGTGTGGACACTGACTTAACTGCCAAGGCTGCAAAGACCAGCTTAGACCAGCATAAATGTCCATGCTGGTGCATTTTAATGTTCAATGTCTAACCTGACGTTAATTAGATCTTGTTGTCTGCTACCTGCGGATGCGATTGTCAATTTCACCTGCACACTCAGACATGAAAATGGTTAGCTAGAACGTGAGAGCTACGATAAACCAAGTCAGAGCATCTGATTGCGCATGCATGCTTAAGCAACTTTGTGTCATATTGTGTGGAGCATTCTACGTATGGCATTACAACAGTAAGTGTTGTCATTCAGAAGAAACAAAGAGGAGGAGGACCAACACACGACAGCAGAAGAAGTTAACATTGACTAATAATGTTGGAAAAACTGACACAGGAAATTTAAGCGAGCAGCATGAACTAAAAAGTAGTGACACTGTTAAATGCCTAGGAAATATAAAGCTCCACTCAACTCTTCGGTTATTAAAAAAAAAAAAAAAAAAAAAAAACTGAAATGAGTTCAGCTTTCCTGCAGACTATCAAGCTGTGTTCCTCTCCAGTCATCAGTAATGGATGCAATAGGTGCTAAACTTGCTTTCAAATGCTATATACCAGTCGTAGCCAATGGCTATGAAAGAAATCTCAATCTTCAGCAAATCTAGATGAGAAGAATGCAACTCCACATTTCTGTAGAAAGGTTTATGAAATAGCCAGAGCAGTGCATAAGGAGAGAGCAAATCACAGAAGATGTGGCTTTGCTTGAAAGCTTGAAGAATTTATGACATGTAAGTGTATTTTCATGTTTTTTGAGGCAGGTTTTTCAACCTTACAGAAAGCGTGAGAGAGAAAGGAAGAGAATAGATGGTGAGAGAGAACGAAAACAACAAAGAAAGGCCTTTTTCTTGTGCATGCTGTGGGATATTTTCTCAGAAATTACTAGTCATGTCCAGTGAGACATCAAGTCATTAAATGTGCTGCTATGAGGACACTATGCAGAGGCACCAGCAGTCATCTGACATTAATGTGCCATGTCACGACAGCTTGTTATTAACTATCCTAGGGAGACATGCGGAAGGCAGTACATGCTGGAACTTTTTTTTTTTTTTTAAGTGTTGTACAATTCAGACCGATGTTTTTCTTTTTTTTTTTTTTTTTTTTTTACTCACATGCATGAGATCTGGAATGTTCTGGGGAAAAAAAGAACACTTAGAAACTTTTTTTCTTTATCTAACCTTTATTTATTATAAATTAAAAAACAGGGAAACTGTAGAATATCAGAACCACCTCTTACCATGTAGAATTACCTCTTAAGACCGTCCTTCAGCCAGGCTCACAGCAGGAGTGAGCTGGAGAGAGGAGAGGTGCAACTTAATGAGCCTCATTTGGGCAGTGGATGATGAGGCACACCTGATGTGAGTGGAGCCTCATCAATGCTACCATTAAAATGCAGAGCGCACCTCTCCTCTGGGAGCCATTTCTTTCTCCTCGTGTGCAAATACTGGCATCCTCATAGGTCCAGGAGCAGAGCGGGGAGTGTACTTGCCGAATTAGATGAGCGCTGGACCAGCTCGCTCAGAACCCCGGTGCGGGTTAGATAAGTAGCCAGGGAGTATTTTACGTTTTGGGAATGGATGCCGGGCTAGAAGACAGGCTGCCACAGAAGCTGCTGCCCCTCGCACCACGGACCACGGAGGGGAGCATGTTGTGTCTGCTGGACGCTGCCCCGACCTGGACAATTCCTTTGGACACTCACCATCATTCACATAGTCCCATTTACCTCGAGGGCACCAAATCCCCCTTTATTTTGGACACTTTCTCCTTTGCACACTTTTATCTCCCCTTTTTGAACATTCTATGTTTATTATTATTTCCAATAAACACCTCTCCGAGGCCTGATGCCAAACTCTTACTGTCAATTGCTCAACTCCCCACAGTACATAAATGCTGTATCATCTCTGATGTACTTAGTTGCAAATAATGGGCTACTGGAGGAGACTTAAAGGGATAGTTCACCCAAAAAAATTACTCATGCCATTCCAGATGTGTATGAATTTCTTTCTTCTGCAGAACACAAACAAATATTTTTAAAAGTATATCTCAACTCTGTAGATACTCACAATACAACTGAATGGTAACCAGATTTTAGAAGGTCCAAAAAAGGACATAAAGGCATCATACAAGTAATCCATATAACTCCAGGGGTTAAATCAATTTCTTCAGAAGTAATATAATAGGTGAGGGTGAGAAACAGATCAATATTTAAGTCCTTATTTACTATAAATATCCACATATTTGACCAGCACCAACAAGTAGCTTCCACACCAGAATGTGGAAGTGAAAATGTAGATTTACAATAAAAAAGCAGATTTGGTTAAATATTGATCTGTTTCTCACCCACACCTACATTTTACTTCAGAAGATATGGATTTAACCACAAGGGATATTTCAACCATAAATGAAGGTTCAGACAGCACTGACTGAGTGTTGTATCTCATCTGGCTGTTGTGGGAGCAGTCACACTGCACGTCTGCAATGCAAAATTTTAGACACTGACAGAACTTTGTCAGGTGCTCAGATTCATAGCAAAGACAATTAATCGGGCACAAGTGAACATGTCACAGTAAGTGATCAATAACTGATGATTTTGTCATGTGTTAAGGGAAATCTTTTATGTTCCCTAAGTTGTCTCAGACGGCAAAATCATGGTCAAATTGCTCAGTGTGAACCCATTTTAAGATTCAGACAACCTACTGATCAATCCATCTCACTGTCTCCTTCTCTCTCTATTTGATGCACTCTTTTTCTGAAGTAATTCTCTGGGTTGCACAGGCTCCAACCCAAGCTCTCATATGTACCTGTGTGCCTGGTAGCAGTGCTGTTAGGCTGATGGAGTGTTCGGCAGCCCTGCCTCTTGATCAAACCTTTGCCCCCTGGAGGGCCGGAGAACACAGGCATCTGTCTTCTTTAAATGCCCAGTGAACGGATGCCGGAGTGCTGTGTCCCCCTAAGTGCAAGATTAAGCTCGGCTAACCAACTCCCTAAATATTCTATTATGCCCGGTAGGCCAAGCGGCTGAGGTGTATCACCACACCCACAAACTCCCAGACCCCCTCAACCTCTGCCCACAAGTCTAAGTTCTCTTGACCATGGTCAGCAATGCAATACTCCAACCAATCAATTGATAGATTGGCCTGTCCGGGCTGCCATACCTAAGTTAGCCAATTCTGATGATTCAGCATTGGTCTGGGAGCTTGGGTGACTGTCACCAATCAACGATCACTACCGGCCAGGACAAGTATGGACAATCTACTGCCACTTGAACATAATTTATTGCAAACTAGCACATTAATCAACCTCTCCCATTCCACAAGTCGTCCAGGGTTGGGCTTGAACGATTAGAGTAAAGGTGGAGGTATGGTGTCAAGAGTTGAAACTGAACCCAATGTAGTTTGACACTAATTTTAGTTACAGGGTTTCACTGCTTTTCTCCAATGAGTTTTCCATGATCATTCTAGTCATTTGTGATGGAAATGCATGGGTAAAAAAAAAAAGATTTTTTTTTTTATTCATACCAATTTGCTAATAAATCATTTAGAGCAATTTGTCAACGGTACACATTTGTTTTTTTTTTTGTTTTTTGGGGGGATTCAGATCAATTTGCTAATAAATCATTTAGAGCGATTTGTCAACTGTTTAAACAAATTCATTGAAAACAACTGACTCAAAGAAAGATTTTCTCATAAATCGAACATCACTATGTTTTGCCATCAAGTTTTACTCTACAGTCCAAAAAGTTCTCCACGGGAATCCTTTAGACACTTCACTGTACCCCAATGTACCCATTATTCCCAGTAGTTTGATGTCAGTAATGTTAATTTGTAAATTTGAGGTAGCTTGCATTACCTGAATAAATGATTTTATTCTGTGAATTTGCTAAGATCATAAAATATGACATCTAAAAAAGTAAAACGGTCAGACAATATGACCATTTTGTTCTTTTATAGAGTTTTGACATAAAGAAGAGCAACGTTGTATAAAACAAAACAATAACTATGATGACAAATGAATATGTCATCTTGTTTTTCAAGTTCTCTTTCTCTCTCTTTATCATTTGTATTAGATTGCTAGCACATAATTCCAGGCCCCACGCTATAGCTCACTAGCAGGAACTACCAAAATTAATGAAGCATCTTGAAGTGAGCTAAAAAACTACAGCTATTCAACCTGAGGGAGAAGGTAGCTTGTTATAACAGAAGAGCTGCAAAGCATAAACAGTATTATGATTTCAGCAGATTTCCAGGTGTGCTTTTATTGTGATTCATGAGTGGCATCCCTCAAGTAAAATGTCCTTTACACTCTAAACAAAATGAGAAAGATCTCAAAAACTAATGACAACTCAACGGAAGATGAAAAAGTGTAGTTTTCTCTGTTGAATATTTTAGCATATATTAAATTATTATGGTTTGATTTTTGGGGGGGCAAGAAACTCATCTAACAGCTAACACAACAAACTTTTTTTTTTTTTTAGAAAGATAGAAGCAAGCTAGTTTTTCCAAGCAAAACATATCCCAAAAGAAGAGTTTGTAGGGCTCAGTGGTTGTAAAACTTAGTGGAACATGTCCATAGATAATGTGACACACCTCAGGTGTGATGTACTGTCAGGGGAATTGCCCTAAACAGTACATCCCATGAAAATTACCTTGGGACCAGTAGTTTAAAAGTAATTGCGAAAATGCTATTATGCAACTTTGATATTTTAAATCTGACGCAATAGAGCTCATACATTTTAGGTGGGTTAGGTGTCCATGTACGTTTTGGGGCCACTGTAGGTGCCACTGTTCCAGAGTAGTGTAAGGCAAAACACCACTATATCTAACAAAAATTTGTGCGCTTATAAAAACATTTGTATGAAAAAACACACAATACAAAGATGCATATACAAATCTTATGAGACTAAAACTCATATAAAACAAGCATCTCAGACACACAAACAGCTTTGGAGCTCCTAAAACAGAAGCTTATAATAGGAGTGTTGATGTGATATTCACTTCTGCTTGTTTTGAATGGAGGGGCATCGCTAATCAAATGAAAGGATGTATTTAATATCCCCTTAGTTCCCGTACGGTGAGTAAGCAAACTGACACTAGGAAACATATATGCAGATTGTAGCTGGGAAGAAGGCATTGATTACTATTTAGTGTCAAAGGCATAGCACACTGGCAGCCAAAGGTTTGGAATAATGTACAAATTTTGCTCTAATGGAAAGAAATTGGTACTGTTATTCACCAAAGTGGCATTCAGCTGATCACAATGTATAGTCAGGACATTAATAACTTGAAAAATTACTATTACAATAGCAATAAATAAATAAATCTGAACTTCTTCAACTACTTCAAAGAGTTCTCATCAAAAAATCCTCCACCTGTAGCAATGACAGCTTTGCAGATCCTTGGCATTCTAGCTGTCAGTTTGTCCAGATACTCAGGTGACATTTCATGCCACGCTTCCTGTAGCACTTGCCATAGATGTGGCTGTCTTGTCGAGCACTTCTCACACACCTTACAGTCTAGCTGATCCCACAAAAGCTCAATTGGGTTAAGATCCATAGCACTCTTTTTATCTTTTGTACAATGTCAGTGTTTCTTTGCCCACTCTAACCTTTTCTTTTTGTTTTTCTGTTTCAAAAGTGGCTTTTTCTTTGCAATAAGTCTTGCACCCCTGAGTCTTCTCTTTACTGTTGTACATGAAACTGGTGTTGAGTGGGTAGAATTCAATGAAGCTGTCAGCTGAGGACATGTGAGGCATCTATTTCTCAAACTAGAGACTCTGATGTACTTATCCTCTTGTTTAGTTGTACATCTGGCCTTCCACATCTCTTTCTGTCCTTGTTAGAGCCAGTTGTCCTTTGTCTTTGAAGACTGTAGTGCACACCTTTGTATGAAATCTTCAGTTTTTTTGTCAATTTCTAGCACTGTATAGCCTTCATTCCTCAAAACAATGATTGACTGATGAGTTTCTAGAGAGCCATTTCTGTATCAATCCATACAGATTGCCATTTATGACCTTAAGACTTGCTAGTCTATTGCATACTGTGACAACTCAAAAACAAACACAAAGACAATGTTAAGCTTCATTTAATGAACCAAATAGCTTTCAGCAGTGTTTGACATAATGGCAAGTGATTTTCTAGTACCAAATTAGCAATTTAACATGATTACTCAAGGATAAGGTGTTGGAGTGATGGCTGCTGGAAATGGGGCCTGTCTAGATTTGATAAAAAATTACTTTTTTCAAATAGTGATGGTGCTGTTTTTTACACCAGTAATGTCCTGACTATACTTTGTGATCAGCTGAATGCCACTTTGGTGAATTAAAGTACCAATTTCCTTCCGAAACAGCAAAATCTGTACATTATTCCAAACTTTTTGCCACCAGTGTTTATATATAATGAGGTTCTTAAGATGGGCAAGGAGGAGGCGGGAACCAGCTGAACAGTCAGTGTAAAACTTTAATAACAAACTGAACTCAAACATAACAAACTGCAAAACAAACAAAGACGCACACACACAGCTTTGTGCGTCTCTCTCTCTCTCTCTCTCTCTCTCGAACTGGCGTCATTACGCCCCACCATGCCCCCCTCCTCGTCACACTCCTCCACCACCAGATTCAGGCCAGGGAGACCTCCGGCCTGACTTACTCCCCCCTCCCTTCCTGGAGGGGAGGTGTTGCCCTTTCGGCCATCCTTCCTCCGGCTGGCCTTCCCCGCCTTCTGGGAAACTGAGAGATATGAGGGGAGGTCAAGGGGAGAGAGAAAAAGCAAGCGGGAGAGACAGAACGAGAGAGGAGAGAGTGAGAGAAAAGTGGCTTGTCAGTCCCCGGACATACTGTCATCTGGTCCTCAGCCACTCCTCTGCCCCCTGGCGGATGGCAGTGACTCCTCCGTTCTCTGGCGGATGGCAACGGCTCCTCCGCTTCCCAGCGGACGGCAGCTGTGAGGACTCCACGACAGCACATCCCTCCTCCTTCCCGGGTTTCGGCACCAGTGTAACAATGTTCTTCAGATGGGCAAGGAGGAGGTGGGAACCAGCTGAACAGTCAATGTAAAACTTTGATAACAAACTGAACTCAAACATAACATAAACTGCAAAACAAACAAAGACGCACACACACAGCTTCGTGCGTGTCTCTTTCTCTGTCTGCCGCTGTCTCCTCTCCTTAAATACTCCCTCCATCCCTCACTGGAATGCGAGACCGGTGTGGCACACAAGTGGAAGTCATTCACCATTTATCTTCCCGGCCTCACTCTGCCCAGACGCAACTCGGCCCCGCCCTGCTCGCCACATACCCCCGCCGCCAAACTCAGGCCGGGGAATTCTCCAGGCTGTGACCTACCCCCCCCCCCCATTTCTAGGGGGGGAGTGTTGGCATGTTAGGATGGTCTCTGTGTCCAACCCGCACATGCCTGGGAGTGGGAAAAGGATGAGGGAGAGGAGAGGGGAGAATAGAGAGAGAGAAGAAAGCAGAAAAAGGAGAGAGAGACGGGCTCGCCGACCCCGGACACGCATCTATTTCTCTAGAGACTATGATGTACTTATCCTCTTGTTTAGTTGTACATCTGGCCTCCCACATCTCTTTCTGTCCTTGTTAGAGTCAGTTGTCCTTTGTCTTTGAAGACTGTAGTATAAACATTTGTAGGAATTCTTGACTGACGAGTTTCTAGAGAAAGCTGTTTCTTCTTTGCCATTTTTGAACTAATATTGACCTTAAGGCATGCCAGTCTATTGCATACCGTGGCAACTCAAAAACAACACAAAGGTAATGTTAAGCTTCATTTAACAAACAAAACAGCTTTCAACTGTGTTTGATATAATGGCAAGTGATTTTCTAGTCCCAAATTAACAATTTAGCATGATTACTCAAGGATAAGATGTTGGTGTGATTTTAATTTTTTATTATTTATTTATTTATTTATTGTGATTTTGGGGTGAACTACGACCTGGACATCTCTTGTCAAGTTTCCTGATTTTTTTTCTTCTCTGTGTACAAATAAATACATAAATAAAAGTAAAAACTGAAAAATAAAGGTAAACACTTCAATCTTCAGACTGTACAGCCTCTATATTGCTAAACTTAATATATAGTCTTAGACATAAGTGCTGTATTAGATGGCATTAAGGTCGTTTGTATAGAATTCTCTGCGTGTTCCATGTTAGCACTGATAAATAACCATTCTGTGAGGCAGATTGTAAGGAATGACTACTGTAAGCATAGTTGTTTATGAAATGGTTGTTTTCTAGCCTTAAGTCCACAGGGATGAAGCACAAGCAATACAGGATGTGAAAGGAAAGGATAAAGTACCTTGATACAATTAGTCCGTTCACAAAACCTTGATAAACATATTTAAAGCAAGCAAGTTTTGATGTGAGTCAGAAGAAGACTGATGGTTTCCAGCAAAAATGATTGCAGTCATGACTGCGTACATCAGAATGTGAAGTTAGAAGACATGCGGGAAAAGGTTAGACTCACATTGTTCATGTACTCGCTCAGCAGGTCTTGCAGGGCCTGGCGCACGGCATTGCACTCGGCTACGATGCGTTCGCGCCGGTCGTCGCGTGTGCAGGAGGAGTCGGCCATGAGGGCGGCACCACTGATGATGCTCTCCAGACGTTCCTCCAGTGATGGCCTGAAGCGAGCCTCGCTGAATGTGAGCGGGTCCAGAATGATCTTATTCTGAAACAAACAGATCACCAGGGTTATGAATGAAGCTTTGCTCTGCTTAAAACACTTAAAGCATTAGCACTATATATATATATATATATATATATATACACACATACATACAGTTGTGTAGGTAACCTCAGGAGAAATACAGGCTGCTCTGGAAAAAGATGGTGTGGTTGTTTCGAGGAGCACAATACTTGTTGACCCCTCTCCAAACATATCACTTATGGTTGTGACCATAAAGCTCTGTTTTGGTCTCGTCACTTCAAACTACAGTGTGCCAGAAGCTGTGAGTCATGTCAAGGTGTTGTCGGGCATATTGTAACTGGGCTTTTTTGTGGCATTGGCTTCTTTCTAGCAACTCGACCATGCAGCTCATTTTTGTTCAAGTATCGTTGTATTGTGCTCCTTGAAACAACCACACCGTCTTTTTCCAGAGCAGCCTGTATTTCTCCTGAGGTTACCTGTGGGTTTTTCTTTGTATCCTGAACAATTCTTCTGGCAGTTGTGGCTGAAATTGTTCTTGGTCTACCTGACCTTGGCTTGATATCAAGAGATCCCCGAATTTTCCACTTCTTAATAAGTGATTGAACAGTACTGACTGGCATTTTCAAGGCTTTGGATATATTTTAATATCCTTTTCCATCTTTATAAAGTTCAATTACCTTGTTACACAGGTTTTTTGACAGTTCTTTTCTGCTCCCCATGGCTCAGTATCTGGCCTGCTCAGTGCATCCACGTGAGAGCTAACAAACTCATTGACTATTTATACACAGGCACTAATTGCAATTTAAAAAGCCACAGGTGTGGGAAATTAACCTTTAATTGCCATTTAAACCTGTTTGTGTCACTTTGTGTGTCTGTAACAAGGCCAAACATTCAAGGGTATGTAAACTTTAGATCAGGGCCATTTGGGTGATTTCTGTTACCATTATGATTTAAAAAGGAGCCAAACAACTATGTGATAATAAATGGCTTCATATGATTACTATCCTTAAATAAAAGACAGGTTTTTTTGCATGATCAGTCATATTTTCAAAATCAATGCCAACATTTCACAATTTCTGCCAGGGTATGCAAACTTTTGAGCACAAATGTATATAATTTTAAATGTCAAGTACTTAGTCATTTGAGAGTTAAAATAATGGTTTAATTTTAAACCATTTGGTTTCCAATGGTTTCTTTGTCACGCTTTTCTTTCATGCCCCCCCCCCCCCCAAAATACTTTTGTGTATCCCTGTACAGACAACTGTAAGTATGTCATAGACCATTATCAGAAAAGACACCATATTTAATTTAACTCGAATGAAAACAAGTTAAATTGGTTTTATTGCTGTATACCTTGGTGCAGAAATTTCAGCTGATGAAACACTGGAAAAAAAAAAAATATTTACAAAAAACTTCCAGTGGACAAAAAACAACAAAACATGGGTTGTAATATTGATCATACTGTATCTCCCTCTCAGACACGTTTCATGTTCAATTAAACATGGCATCTACCCTTAAAAAGGTCAAATTGTAGGTTAATTTGCCTAAAAGGGTAAAAACTGTGGCTCTGTGGCACTTTCAAAAGAATTTGGTTAGGGTTGGGGTTATATAAAAAACAAACAGCCTCATTCTTTGGAATACTTCACATTCCTTAGTTACACAAAATGCAAAACTGTTCTTTTAAGTGGATGTTTCCCACCAGATCGCAGTGATTATCATTTAGCAGGAAGTTTAGCATGTCCTATGAGATGTTTGGCATACTTTTCCATCTGTGGACCACTGAAGACAGTCAGAGAATCTGTTGGAGCTTTTCTCCGCAGGCTGCTGTTAGGTAACCTTCAAGGCAAGCTGCAAGGCCTCCATTTCAACCACATTGAGATTTAATGGGGCTTTTAAACACAGGATGCAGACTCAAGAACACCCTCCCTTTTTATTGTTAAAACTTGCAACCAAATACAGGCTTTATGATCTCTAGGGCTGGGATGGGAAAATTACCATATTGATAGTGGCGATATTATGTTTTACAGCTATATATGAATACAGCTTCGGCAGCAGTTTGCATTTTGTGGACTTTGGCGGAGCAGATGAGGTGGAGGAGGCATTTAGAGTCTGTGCCCTTTACTTTGGTAACTAATATTCAGAGAGTCACTTGTGCGCTTGTGACTAGGAGTTATTAAAGTGATAGTTCATCTAAAAATGAACATTTTGTCATTTTTTTACTTATCCCCTTATAATCCCAATCCAATATGACTTTAATTCTGAACTATCTCTTTAATTACATCCCAGCATAGAGCTGGGCGATTTTTTCGATTAATTTTAATTTACATTTTTGACACGATACAATTTTTTTTTTTAAATCGTGGAATCGAGGTTTTGCATAAAATATTAGCAGACGCTGTAGTTAGATACACTGTCAATCCACCAATGGCTGAATATAAAAGAGAAAAAAACAAATGTTCACAGCACTTGGCTTGATGCCACCCTCAATCTGATAAACTGAACATGAATGGAAATACGTGCGACTGCGCGCTCCAATGTAACATAGGTTAACAACACGGAGTCTGATATAAAAGCCGGTAATATTACCAGTGTGACTGTAGGTTGACTTCGTTCATCATGCATGTTTACCCCAGCTTACTCAAAAAATAGCTATGTTCTGAGCTACATTTTCTGAGATGTCAACAGAAATGTATGTTTATAATAAAGTGTTAGAACATACGTGATAGTTATGGGTGCTTTATATCAGATCATATAATGGACAGACTATAAATGAGAGAATCATCCACATCTCCTTTTACCATGATGATTCAGATAGATTGCTAATTATTGCTTTGTTCTGTGACGTGTTTCTAATGTACTGCATTTATAGCCAACATTTAGCGAAGCGATCATTTTGACAAAGAGCAACATAATTTAATTTTGCTGCTCTGCTCAGCGCGTACCACTAGGGGGCGCCATGTGCTCACAGGACTGACTGACATCATTATTTTAAACTGAGCTTTTTGCTTCTTGCCTTTTCAACTTCACTGAATTTTTTTTTCTGATATCTGGACTCTATCTGCAGATGTTTATAGTTATACATATAAATTGATTAATATACTAAAAATACTTTCTAGGTAAACATGACTTATTTCTAGATATTAATTTCTAGACAACTTTCTAGATGGACTTGATTTAGATAATAATAATATCAGTTAGATTTTAATTTATTTTACTTTTACGCTGTTAGATTTTTTTTTAATTTTTTTTTTTATTTGCATTCTAATAAGGAACATTTATTTGAATCATGTTTGAGTTACTTTTTTGAAAAAAATACCTTTAAATGTAGGAAAATGGAATCGAGGTTCGTAAACCGTCCTTAAGTTTGAAACAAATCGCGATTTTATTTTGTTGCCATAACGCCCAGCCCTATCCCAGCATGAACTTCCTGTTTATTGTGTGCATCAACAGACAGGAAACGATGTTTGTATCTCTGTCAGGTGCTGCTCCCATTCGCTAGCTAAAACAGTGTAATTGGAAAGGAAAAATATTACATTTCCCATAATAGCATGTTGCTATGGAGATCAACACTTAACAGCAGCAGCAGTCCTGTCTATCACAATGATAAGAATGTGGATATTTGTTGGGTTGTTTTTTGCTCGAATAAAAATTCACCACAAAGGAATGCTCTGGCTCTGGTCCACCCTCTTCTGTGAGCATGAATAAGGGGCAAAATCAAAGACTGGTTTGAAATGTCTGATTGTACAACAAACTGAACAGATTTCTTAGATGCACCTGAGTATGACTCATATGTTGACAACATATCCTGGCAACGACAACATGAAATGGCCTTTGCATTGTACTTAAATGACACTGAATATTCAGTGCGAAATAATGACGAAATATCACATATATATATATATATATATATATATATATATATATATATATATATATATATATATATATACTGTATATATATATTTTAGAATAACAGGCACTATGGTACATTTTCTGGGATTCTATGTTGAAATATATACAGACCAAGCGCCGTTTACAAGCGAAAACAGTCCAAAACCGTTGTAAACAAAGATGCCACTGGATTTTGATGTATGAGGAGAAGAGGAGATGGACTTTTCTGCTGGAGGAAGATATGTTATGCGATAGATGCATTGAATCTGGCACGATGCCAAGGATCATTCGCATTTTGACCGGAAGCAACAGTTTATAGTTAAAAACGTCTTAATTATAGATTTGTTTTTTACAGTCACAAAGCGTTTCGCTTCAGAAGACATTGAGTGACTGGAGCCATGTGGATAACTTTTATGCTGCCTAAATTAGATTTTGGACTGTCAAATTTGGGGTACCTGTTCACTTGCATTTTATGGCTCAAAAGATCTGGGGCATCTTCCTAAAAATCTTAAAGTGTTCTGCTGAAGAAAGAAAGTCATAAAGATCTTGGATGGCATGAGGGGGAGTAAACCATAAGAGAATTTTCATTTTTGGGTGAACTATTCCTTAAAGGTTTGTTAGTTCACACAAAAAAATGAAAATTTGCTGAAAATATACTCATCAGGCCATCCAAGATGTATATGACTTTCTTCATCGGAATTCAAATGGAGATTTTTAGAAGGAAAATAATCCATCCAATGCAAGTGAAAGTGAATGGTTACCAATTTTTGACGGTCCAAAAATCATATTTAGGCAGCATCAAAGTAATCCACATAACTCCAGTCGATCAAGTAATGTTTTCTGAAGTGAATCGATGCGTTTGTGTGAAAAACAAATAGATAATCCAACTGATATCCCGGAGGGTGAGTACATTATAAGCAAATGTTATGTCTGTGGTCTTCTGAGGTAAAATCTGACCATAACTGGTCATTAAAGGAAATGAAATATGGTTATCTTCGTCATGTGATTAAGTGATTAAAGTGACACTTGCTGTGTCTGACAAATGTATTATATTGTTTCATGAGTATATGCTGTTTTTGTTAATTGGATGTTGTGGGTGTCTATTTTCACAGAGGAACTGTGGGCATTAACCCAGAAACTGGATCAAAGGTGGGTGCTGGAAAGCGAGACAAGAAAATGCGTGGAATAAACCCACATGTATGCACTCTGCTTCGAAAGCTGATGGACTTTGAATTGCTTGCAGTTTAATGTATTGGCAATTTAAAGGTAACATTTCTGACCATTTATTTTGTGTTAGTTTGTTTCAAGTTTATGACTGAAGTTCAGTCACAGTCTAGGGATGTGTCCCTTTAATTCTCTGTATGGCCGATAATTCATTGATGCTGCTCTCAGTGGTTCTTGATACCAGAAGGAAGTCCTTTTCTCTCTCTCTCTCTCTCTCTCTCTCTCTCTCTCTCTCTTTTTTTTTCTTTGTCCTATTTGCAAAGTTTAAGCATACCTTCATTTATTGTGAAATCTCGACCCTCATTTCTTTTATTTATTTGACTGGTGAGCATGTTTTGGAAAGTGCTTATTGCTGTTAATTGTGGCTTTATTGTACAATAAATACATTTGGTTACATTATGATAAACTGTGGGAAGTTATTTTGATGTAAGTGTTATTGTTCACATGACACATTAAATTGACAAAAAGGGAAAGACTAATGCAGAATGTGAGTACTGAATTTACAGCGAAAGTAGGTTTATATAAATGTACTATATTACATCACAAAAAAAAAAAAAAACTGACCTGTGGTTATTTTAGTGAAGTGAATTGAATTTCACAGCAAATGCTCTAATTTACTGTAAAATGTACAACAGTATCTCAGTCACATATTTATAGTAAATATACATTATTTCTACTGTAAATTTACAGTGACATCTGTAACAACATGGGGTAATTTTACAGTATATATACAGCAGTAAAGTTGCCAGTAAGTTACTGTATATTTTACAGCATTTTTTCTCCACAGTGTATGTCATGTTTTCAAATGAGTGTAACCAAGGTTATAATACATTTTCATGCCTATTTATTCATAGTTATATTTTTAGAAAATTATGTATGAAATATTGATTTTACTTTGGATTGTTTCAATTTATTTAACATGCTAATTTAATGTGTGTTTAATGTTTATTGTTTGATCAGGGATTAAACTATACTCAGACAGGTCCCACAAGTTGTTCCACATGTCAGCCAACAGGGCTGAAATACAACACATACTGTATAATATTTAGTTTGACCTCCTAAGGTGGAAAAACAGCATTTCCTGAACTTGGTGAATAAATAAATAAATAAAGTTGTACAGGGAAAATTCACAACAAATGTGTGTAATAGTGTATGTATTGTAAAATATGGATTGTAACAGAATTAGCTAAAAGCTAAATTTAAACTGTTGTCCCTGGGTGTAGGACACAGTCCTGCCCAAGAAGCCATTGCTTTTAAAACATGTAAAAGTTTAATAAAGATGACCCTATACACACATAAACACATAAAGAAATAAATAATGAATTTGAATATGACTTAAAATTTTACTACTTTTTACCCAGTTCATGGAAAGTATTTTAACTATGTATGAAAAGATAGAATGCAATGAAATGCAATGCGTATCATACATGCGTATTATCATGAATGGCCTTTTTAATTCATTATACATACAGAAATTATTATTTTTTTCTCCTTAATTTGGAATGCCTAATTCCCACTCGTGGTGGCATGGTTACTCACCTCAATCTGGGAGGCGGAGGACAAGTTTCAATTGCCTCCACTTTTGAGACAGTCAAACCGCGCATCTTATCACGTGGCTCGCTGTGCATGATCTGCGGAGACTCACAGCATGTGGAGGCTCATGCTACTCTACGCGATCCACACACAACTTACCACGTGCCCCATTGAGAGCAAGAACCACTAATCGCGACCACAAGGAGGTTACCCCATGTGACTCTACCCTCACTAGCAACCGGGCCAATTTGGTTGCTTAGGAGACCAGGCTGGAGTCACTCAGCACGCCCTGGATTCGAACTCGTGACTCCAGGGGTAGTAGTCAGCGTCAATACTCGCTGAGCTACCCAGGCCCCCATACAAACAAAAATTAAGTAATTTATTACTAAACTGTCTTTGGAGATAAGGCTACAATATGCACAAACATAAAATATGCCATTACAGTCATATAATATGTACGTACATAAGGAGAAATGAAATAACCATGAAAAGCCATTCTGGAAGATTTCATCAATTTGTCAACAATAACATAATTAGTTCTGATTGATTACTGAGGAGTACACAAACTCGTCTGAAAAAATGGATCATGATAGGCAAAAGGTAATCAGAGCTACAGTATGTTGTGTGTGTGTGTGTGTGTGTGTGTGTGTGTGTGTGTGTGTGTGTGTGTGTGTGTGTGTGCGTGTGTGTGCATAAAGAGGGTGGAATTGCCACTTACTCCTCTCACAGAATGTGACAGGCTGTTTGTCAAGCAAATTATAATGAGGAAGTATGCAGAAGAGCAATGCATTCAACAAAACCTTTTCACAGAGTGACTAAAGTGCTTTGGACTGAGAGGATGAAAACGAGAAGAAAAGAAAAAAAGATGGGGGAGAGTAGGAAATAGAGAGTGAAAAGGACAGAGTATGAAAAAAACAAAGCTGGCTAGTCTGTGCAGGTTAAAGTTGAGTAAACCGCTGGCCAATATTCACAGGATGTCATTGACTAAATGTATAAATGCGCATATTTGTGCATACAACTTGTGTATAAAATCATACAAATGATCATTCATCGGCAAGTTAACGCTTGCATATTTCTAAAAGACAAAATTTAGAATGAACTCAAACCAAACATCCGCAAAAATCACAAACTAATGGTGGCCTTAGAAACATAGAACGTTAAAATGATAATGATGATGATGATTTATTTTGTATTTTTTATTATTATTATTAGATGAATTATGTATATTGCAATAATAACTATGATCAAACTAATATAAGTTTCGGTAACTGGTAGAGAATGGTGCTAGCAATGGCAAGATCATGGATTCGATTCCCAGGGAACACAGTCACTTTGGACAAAAGTATCTGCTCAATCAGCGGTTCCCAAATTGGGTGCCGCCAGGACTGGCAAGGGATGCTGCAAAATTTGTGCTCAGTTTAATATTTTAATAGCCACCAGTTAAAAGTACCAGCAGTACTGAGTACAGACTCAATTCCATACCAGCGTGCTGTTTGTCTACATCCGGAAGCTTTTTAAACGCTCACATGTGCTTATGTGTGCATGCTCTCTATAGAGCGCATGTTTCTCGTGGTGAATGCAGCAGCGTGAGAGAACATTTAAATTTGCTTCTTGACGTGATATGAATGTAAATACAGCGTTAAAGTATTATGGGAGTGTTAGCAGTTGGGACAATAATGTATTGCGTGATGTAGACAGGACAAAAATCTCAAAATATCCGATTTTTGCGATGTGTAAATGCAGCCTAAAATATGTGCTGCAGATGTTCCAAGCCTATCATTAACATTAATCAAACAACAATATTGACAAGAACAAGAGAAAAGCACTCACCGTCCTTGGATGGATAACTTCAGAAGTTTTAAGCCCAATAAATTTCAATAACAGGTCTGCTTTTCAGTCAAACTCTGACTGTATTCAGAGCTGGCCCTGCCTAATAAGCGACATATGTGGCTGCATAGGGCCCCTGCTGCATAGGGGCAGCGACTGGGGGACTGGCCAGGGTTGAAGGAAAGCTGAACACAGAAAAATACAGCGATATCCTTAATGAAAATCTGTTCCAGAGTGCTCAGGACCTCAGACTGGGATGAAGGTTCACCTTCTAACAGGACAATGGCCTAAGCATAGAGCCAAGAGAATGCAAGAGTGGCTTAGGGACAGCTCTGTAAATGTCCTTGTGTGGCCCAGCCAGAGCCGGGACTTGAACCCAATCAAACATCTTTGGAGAGAACTGAAAATGGCTGTCCACTGACGGTCCCCATCCAACCTGACAGAGCTTGAGAGGATCTGTAGAGAAGAATGGCAGAAAATCCCCAAATCCAGGTGTGTAAAGCTTTTCACATTCCTAACCAAAAAGACTTGAGGCTGGAATCACTGCCAAAGGTGCTTCAACTAAGTACTGGGTTAAGGGTCTGAATACCTATTTCAATGTGATAGATTATTTTAAGCATTTTAGAATAAGGCTGCAACATAACAAAATGTGAAAAAAATGAAGGGGTCTAAATGCTTTCTGAATTCACTATGCAGTTGAAGTCAGAAGTTTACATACACCTTAGCTAAATACAGTTAAACTCAGTTTTGCCCACACATTTTCTATCAAACTGAGGTCAGGGCTTTGTGTTGGCCACTCCAATACCTTGAATTTGTTGTCCTTAAGCCATTTTGCCACAACTTTGGAGGTATGCTTGGGGTCATTGTCCATTTGGAAGACCCATTTGTGACCGAGCTTTAACTTCATGGCTAATGTCTTGAGATGTTGCTTCAATATATCCACATAATTTTCCTTCCTCATGATGCCATTTATTCTGTGAAGTGCACCAGTCCCTCCTGCAGCAAAACACCCCCACAACATGATGTTGCCACCCCCATGCTTCATGGTTGGGATGGTGTTCTTCGGCTTCACCCTTTTTACTTCAAACATAACGATGGTCATTATGGCCAAACAGTTACATTTTTGTGTCATCAAACCAGAGGACATTTCTTCAAAAAGTAAGATTGTTGTCCCCATGTGCACTAGCAAATTGTAGTCTGGCTTTTTTATGGCGGTTTTGGAGCAATGACTCCTTCCTTGCTAAGCAGCCTTTCAGGTTATGTCGATATAGGACTTGTTTTACTGTGGATATAGATACTTGTCTACCTGTTTCCTCCAGCATCATCACAAGGTCCTTTGCTGTTGTTCTGGGATTGATTTGCACTTTTCGCACCAAACTACGTTCATCTCTAGGAGACAGAATGCGTCTCCTTCCTGAGCGGTATGATGGCTGTGTGGTCCCATGGTGTTTATATTTGTGTACTATTGTTTTTACAGATGAACTTGTCAGGCATTTGGAAATTGCTCTCAAGGATGAACCAGACTTGTGGAAGTCCACAATTTTATTTTATTTTTTTCTGAGGTCTTGGCTGATTTAATTTTATTTTCCCACGATGACAAGCAAAGAGGCACTGAGTTTGAAGGTAGTCCTTAAAATACACCCACAGGTACACCTCCAATTCAGTACACCTCCTATCAGAAGCTAATTAGCTAATTGCCTAAAGGATTGACATTATTTTCTGGAATTTTCCAAGCTGCTTAAAGGCACAGTTAACTTAGTGTATGTAAACGTCTGACCCAATAGAATTGTGATATAGTCAATTAAAAGTGAAACAGTCTGTCTGTAAACAACTGTTGGAAAAATTACTTGTGTCAGGCACAAAGTAGATGTCCTAAATGACTTGCCAAAACTATAGTTTGCTAATATTAAATCTGTGGAGTGGTTAAAAAATGAGTTTTAATGACTTCAACATAAGTGTATGTAAATGCAACTGTATTATATATATATATATATATATATATATATATATATATATATATATATATATACACACACACACAACAATTAGTTCCAGTCCTCTAATCTGATTGGACGAGAGACGTTCCATGAGCACTGATGGTCTGACACCATCAGCACTCGGACGCTGTGTGTATCATCACTCCAATTGTGTTCGTGCCATTCTAAACTAAAGTGTAAGAGCAGTGCAGATGTGTTAAGACCTAATGTTTGTCTTTTTTTGACATTACATATGTTAGCCAGCAGGTGGTGGCAAAAGATCATTTTTGTGTGTAATATGAGCCAGTTGGTGACGTGAAGTGAATCCGCGTCAGCCACTGTTTACATACAACAGTGCTCCGTGATCGCTACTACAATACTAAAGCTAGGAAATAGCTTTAAACGGCTTTAAACAAACAACTTCAGCATTACGGCTCATCACAGCTGAGAGACACAACAGACTGATTAATTACACAAACTCAAGGTGCTTACCTCTTACCGGAGTTTCCACATTGGATACATACTGTTTAAAATGGCAGAGGACATTGCGGTTTCTTAGTGAAAGACTTTTGTACACCGGCTACCGCGAAATAGAGAGGAATACCCCCGCTTGGACGCTATTTTACCACTGAGAAAGCTGATCTTCAGAAAGCTGACAGCATCTCTTCTTGGGAGTGGCAACAAGTGATCGCACACGCTCCGTCTCTCTCTCTCTCGCTCTCTCTCTCTCTCTCTCTCTCTCTCTCTCTCACACACACATACACACACACACACACACACACACACTCTCTCTCTCTCTCTCTCTCTCTCTCACACACACACATCAATCCATCCTTGTTTATCCAATAACTTGTTAGAAACAGCACAAGCTGTGACACTATTTCTGAAGTGAAATTTATGAATTACTAACGGACGTTTGGACGCATCATTTGGTTTGAACCAGCATCGGCAGATTCTGATCCGTCGCATAATAAAGTAGATCCATGCACAAATGCGTTTTTATGACTGTA